>NC_084740.1:29144040-29186540 GCF_033978785.1 Entelurus aequoreus
GGAAAACTATAACAAATACAAAACAAGACATGACCTGGGCTTTGACTGGTCATGACATTCCAAAACATTAAATTGCAACTGGACTGTTTAATCTTCAAATACGTTTCACCTCTCATCTGAGCAGGCTTTATTATGTAATGCTCATGATCCAAAGTGTTTATCCTCAACAAGATACTCTTACCAATTAGTCAATGATGCTCACCCCTTTCTACTGTACATGTAGTGCACATGGCAAAACGACTTAATAAAAACCTTCTTATTTTTGTTATCTGTATTTAACATTTAATTTTTCGTTCGGGCAACGTAGCCAAAAAGCAAACAAACTGCCTGCGATGTCTTGACTTTTTGTTTTGTTGCGAGCCTCTAATTTATCTTCTAGCTTATAGGCATACACCCCCAGGGCTACACAGTGTGTTTGATGGTGTGCAGTGGCTCGTAAAAATGTTAAATACCACTCGCTATAGTGAAAATTTTTTTCCACTTCAAGTCGTACGTGCGCTAGTGCAAAAATGCATCAATGCACACTCACAAGAAAAACATATGGGATGGTATTAAAATAGTGCCCTTGCAGTGCATTCTAATTGTTGTACCAGAGAAGGTGTTCAGGTGTTCGATTGTCGCATGCAGTGGCATTTTGGTCCTTCACAGGCACATTTGCATGACAAATACTTATGCATTTCAAACGCCAACACATGCAAATTGTGTTTGCCTGCCATCCTCAGAGACGTTCACATCCGCCGCCGTCTGAATGAGCGTTATGGGAAAAAGTTTAGGCCCGACAATTATTTTCGGACTCCTTTCGTTAAATCAAAGACAATTCCCTCACTGCCTCGCTATTGTGTGTTTTGAGTTAAAAATGCAGTGTTCATTTACCCGGGCTGCCTTTTATGTGCTCGTCATTATTATGCGGAGGGTTCGGAGGATTCTCAGGTCGGCGCGAGCAGAACAGACGACGCCGCGTGCTAATCGGAGGGAATGGGAAAAGAAAACTGTTTGTGAGAATGTGGCCACCTTTGTGTCCTCCATCGGGGAATGGGAAACAAGGTCAGAGAGATCTCATTAGTTTGTTCGGCTGCGCGCTATGTAAATAAGCCGCGTGAAGAGCGCGGTGACCCGGAGACGAGCCTAACATTTGTCAGTGGGGCGGGGTGACTTGGGGAAAAAAAAAAATCACAGTGGGTTGCAGAGATGCTGTTGAGATGGCGCGCTTGTCAGTGCACACGGCACTCGGACGTTAATTAAATGTCAAGCATAGAAGGCAGCCATGAAAGCGTTTTATGGCCTGATGAAGATGAGAGGATAATCTGACAATATGTGAGCGATAGGACTTGGAAATCTTGACAGCCATGACACGATAAAATTGAACATAATCTTAAAAACCTCTCATGGGAACAAAACCTTGTGCTTTTTGCTGTTTCGTCAAAGGAAAATAAGCCACTTATACATGAAGATTGCGGCGCCCCCTGTAGAATGTGGTCAAAATGTTTCGGAAGACATGCTAGCGTACGTGTAAGTAAGTAAACGTTATTTATAAAGCGCTTTTCACAGATAAGCACTGTACAAAACATAGGTGAAGTAAAACAACAATTCAATTTAAAACAACAGTGGATTCAAATTGATGGTTAAAAGGTGCATTAACTAAAAGCTTTACTAAAAAGAGAAGTTTTTAAATGTTTCTTAATAGTGGCAACACAGTCAAGATCACAGAGGGACTGGTGCAAATTGTTCCAGAGTCTTGGAGCTATAGCCTGGAATGCCAGGTCTCCACTGGTTTTAAAATGAGTTTTTGGGATCTTTAGAACAGTGTTTTACAACCTTTTTTGAGCCAAGGCACATTCTTTGCGTTGAAAAAATCCAGAGGCACACCACCGGCAGAAATCATTAACTCAGTTGACAGTAAAAAGTCATTGTCACAATTGTTGGATATGACTTTAAACCATAACCAACCATGCATCACTATAGCTCTTGTCTCAAAGTAGGTGTACTGTCACCACCTGTCACATCACGCCATGACTTATTTTGACTTTTTTGCTGTTTTCCTGTGTGTAGTGTTTCAGTTATTGTCTCGCGCTCCTATTTTGGTGGCTTTTTCTCTTTTTTTGTGTATTTTCCTGTAGCAGTTTCATGTCTTCCTTTGAGCGATATTTCCCGCACCTACTTTTGTTTTAGCAATCAAGAATATTTCAGTTGTTTTTATCCTTCTTTGTGGGGACATTGTTGATTGTCATGTCATGTTCGGATGTACATTGTGGACGCCGTCTTTGCTCCACAGTAAGTTTTTGCTGTCGTCCAGCATTCTGTTTTTGTTTACTTTGTAGCCAGTTCAGTTTTAGTTTCATTCTGCATAGCCTTCCCTAAGCTTCAATGCCTTTTCTTAGGGGCACTCACCTTTTGTTTATTTTTGGTTTAAGCATTAGACACCTTTTTACCTGCATTTACAAAGCAATTAGCTACTGGCTGCCACCTACTGATATGGAAGAGTATTACACAGTTACTCTGCCGAGCTCTAGACAGCACCGACACTCAACAACAACACATCATTTGCAGACTATAATTACTGGTTTGCAAAACATGTTTTCAACACAAATATGTGAAATTAGATCATCTCCCACGGCACACCAGACTGTATCTCACAGTGGTGAAAAACACTGCTTTAGAAGACCCTGGCCTGAAGGCCGGAGGCTGCGCCCTGAAGAATAGAAGACCGCTCTCCAAGATAAATGTTGTACATTATTATTACCGGCACTTCATAAAACAAGTTGAATTGTTATTTTATTGTTTTTGTACAATATTTCTTATTTAAAAATGAGTTTTTCTTTTTAAAAGTAATGTCACACGTGTGCTGTTTTGTGGGGGCCAAGCGCGGAATAAAAGGATTTCAATTGATTTCAATGGTGATGCTGTTAGCAATAAGAGCTCTTCAAGGTATGAGCAGCGCCATGGAAAAATTTAACACAAATTTCAAAGTAACACTCTAGTATGTTATGACAGGTATGTAAATATAATGAAAATCAATGTATATGGAGCTACATATTTAGACATTAGTTAGATAGCTGCATAGCCAAGTGCAATCCATACTATTGGAACACCTAAAACAGGTGTTGCTTCTTCTCCTCCTAACCCTACTTTGGAACAACTAGGACTGCAATCCCTATGATTTTTTTCAGCTCCCACATCATTGCTGATATAATTTCTGCCTCCTTCGAAAACCCTATTCATAAATCTGCCAAAACAAAATAAACTCTGGAGTGTCCTAACGAATTAAAACTAAATAACTACAATAAAAGTGACTTCACATCAATTAGTTCCAACTCCAACAACAATCTGGATGTCGCTTCAGTCGCCATTGTTCACTACTGCTATTACATACGTTTTGCATGACGGCGGCCATGTATTTTAACCAGCTTTGCTCAAATTTTGCCAACCTGTGCTTGTCCCCAAATGTCACGCTGATTCGGCCAGACACCTCGAAGTTGCTTTGCTTGAAACGCTGTGGGGAACATAAAGACGATTCGACCCATGGGGTTTAAATCAAACCCCATTATTAGACATAATAACAGCTCCAATTTGTGGTGTCGGGAAAATTATAGCACAAACAACCTAGTAGGGGGTGTATGTTTTGATAGTGTTTAGCATTTTTGTGCACGGCGGTTCAGGAGAAAATACTCGGATTTCAAAAACACAGTACAGCCGCTCCATCACTGCACTTATTGTGTATTAGTTTAATTGCGGCTTATTTATCAGTTAGCACGTTGCAACAACAATAAAATTGGGAAGAACCAATTAAAAGTAAATGCCCAGAGCCATTTGAGCCACTGGGGGTTCACAGCAAGACTTAATAGTGCACGAGGTAGTCATATTTTCATGGTGCTTGCTGAAGGAAACGGTAAAAAACTGACCAAAAACACATCATTATGACTGACGCAAAATTCATTTCATTTGGTCCAAAATGGTCCACTTAGTCCACCTTATTACCGCCAGGTCTGACAGTTATACAGATTCCATGGCTTGAACTTGAATCAGCCATCATCATTACTGGGCTGTTTGCTAACTCGGCAGTCCCTAATGGTTCTAAATTAGCTCTTTACTGCAGCTATTCGATAGTCTTGGCATAAGTAGTGTGGTCAGTGGGACAGAGTGATCGCTCCTCTTTAATTACAGGGGCTGACTCACCGCAAAACCGGCAGCACTCTCGATACTTTTTCCCGCCCCCATTGGTATAATAACGCAATTGCTTTCAGCGCTTTCACAAATTTTCAATCTTAGATTGCTGCACTTGGTCTCCGATGCCTCCATGCAGGAAGCCGCTGCTGGGAGATCCGAAACAGCGTATTGTTTTCTTGTGAAACAATACGTTGTAAATATCACCTCCAAATTGCAACATCTTCATCTACTCGGTATTCTGCCACTCTATTTGGATAGAAATTGCCAAAAGTGCCTTTTAAAACGAGCACACAAACCTTTGCCTTGACCTTTCTTTTAGTGAGCATCGCAAGAACAGGTGGTAAACTCAATGCCACATCTTTTATTATTTGCCTGGAAATAATAAAAATCTTTAAACGTCTCGCTAAATTTGTTAAAATTTTGACCAAAACAAATTGTACTGCATGTAGCTACAGTTCTTAACTGAATGTTACTCTATAATACGACTGTCAAAAAAAACACAGATTTATCACACACTTTAATTTGACTGCACACAAATGTGTGCGCATGAGTGTGAATGGTAGTCTGTCTATGAGGAGTGTAAAAAAAGAATCACATTTCTATTGAATTAAATTTCACTCAAAAATACACCCTGACTGAACTTTAGATAAAACTGTTTTTTAACAAATAAATGACGTGCATTCAAGTACAACATGGCTTGTGTATGGGGGTCTTTTGTACATGAATTACATGTTTTGCAAGCAAGTAATAGCCTGTGAGTGATTATGATTAATCTGCTTTGAGAATGTATTATTTTACAGCATTAATTGTATTATTTAATGCAACAGGGGGATTTTTTGTTTTGTTTTTTGGTGATTGTAACCCTTTTTGAAATAAATTCTACAATAGGTGAACTTCAATATCCGCACTGCAAATTTTTTGTCACTTGCTAAGATTTAAAACTTTATTTCTCGAAATGTCCCTTATTTTTAGAGCTATTTACTTATTTTTAGTCATTGAATTTACATCATAACCTTAATTTTAGCATGAATAATAATAATTTGTCTATTCTTGTTTAAAAATGTTAAATCAAGAAAGTAACTATTTAAATAAGATATTATGGTTTTCCCCACATAGAAAATCCCTTTTAAAAAGTCTTCCCGAGGATGACTAATTTAAAAATTGCAAGTTGCTTGTTTTCATGATAAAATAATTATTTGAAGCTTATAAATCCTGCAATCCTTCATTCATCAGTCCAAGCAACAATTGTAAGTTTTACAATATAACTAAAACAATTAATAATTACTAAACCATCCCATGTGTGATGTCTGTAAGTGTTTTCGTGTATATTTTTACGTGCTATTGTAATGAAATCAAGCTAGCGTCGTTTTTTGCTAACACATTTACAAGTGTCCGTGTAAGTATTATTTACTTATAACAGCATTCTTTTTGTATTGTTTCAGTTTTGTAAATTCACCAAAATGTGACTGTAGAGTTATTGAGTCTGAGTTTATCTGATTGGAAAGTCATTTTCTGCAGTCAGTAGGTCCATGAAAATGACTTATGTTTTGTTTGAACAGCTGTTTTACTGCCGTTTTACAGGTACCTTTTAGAAAAAATTAAGGTATATAAATTAACATTTACCAAATTTTACCAAATATTTTGTATCGGTGTACATCTGCGACTTATAGTCCGATGTGGCTAATATATGTACACATATTTCTTTTAATATGTGGTTGGTGCGGCTTAAATACGGGGGCCCTCTATAGTCAAGGAAAATAGGGTTAATTATTTCCTATAAGAATTATTTTTTGTTGAGCATCTTTAATGGATTGTTTCTGACCTTAGAGGTACCTACTGTACCCAAATTACCTATCAGACATGTGTTATCCATCAGTCTAATATAATGTTTTGCCTAAAAATATAACAAGTGTAAGTGCAGGATGTCATGTTTGGTCAGGTAACAACTTCTTTACTAAATTGAACCCGCTAGGCTATATCTAATTTGGGGGCAACTCCTGCAAATTCGCATTGGGAGCATTTTGGGAGCACCCAATGGCGTTCCCAGTGAGTGAGCAATTGAGAAAAATCAATTTGGAGCTGGTAAAGAAGAGGCAAAGTCTCCCCCTCACAAGAAGGGCATCGGGGAAGGGGTGGGGGTGGGGGGTAGGGGGGGTATTGCAATGTGTAGCTGCCGCCCGTGCTTTGGCTGACGTGTCCTGAACACCAATGAGCTTCTTGACTTTTCTCGTCTGTCTGCAGAAAGAAAGAAAAAATGCGTTGGGCCGTTCGTCACCCTACCTGCGACAGCTTGTTTGTGATAGATCGGTAAAGGAAGCAGTCAACATGAAGAGTGGGGACGAGGGAATTCTCTGTGCAGGTGAATGCAAAGAACATGCATGACTCACTGGGCCAGATCACCAAAACTCTTCTGTCTGTGTTGTCACTGTACATATGTCGGAGAGTTGTCAGGTGTGCACAAATGCATACAAATAATAAACATGTAGCATAGATTTGGAGTGGATTAGGCAGGAATGCAATGTGGAAGACGGGAAAGGAAAGACTGGTGAAGATTTTATTACAGATTAATAGGGAATAGGTGGAAAACATGTTCATTTTTAATGATCATCCATAAACTAGCATGGGGTGGAGGGTCTGAAGCAAGGAAGCAGTAATATCCCTGTTGTCATTAAAATACTCAAAATAAAATAAATGTATCATATTTGTTTAAAAACAAAATACCTCCGGACTATAGAGAGCACTGGGATATAAGTCGCACCACTGGAAGTTGCTGGCAGTCTTCAAAGTACTCCAAAGCTGCCACAAATGATTGGAGAATGTGGGAAGAACTGTGGACACTCGTGATTTGGATAACATCGGACTGTCTGCCCCGCAAGATGAATGTTGAGGACCAGTCATAGACAATGTACAGTGAATAGCACATTTTATTTTCACTCGCATACAAAACATTCTAGCTTGGATTGTTTCCCTGGCTTCGAGACTCTCCCAAAGGACAGTGCGGCAAAGACACAACAAACTCTCTTCTTGTCTCTCATGAACACACACCTTTTGTTGTTGACTTGAACTGACTACCGACTGCACGACACCAAGGCCGCAGAACAGAGATGCGGCAGGCTTACACACACACACATGCATCCACAAAAAATATACGCCACACACACATACCCCAGCCCCCATCCAACGCCTTTGACGCGAATCCCTTAGGATTGGACGGCTGGGCAGCGCCTGAAGAGTTGCAGCCTGAAGAGCTGCAGCCTGTCACTGTGGCCCCCACTCCCTCCCCTCTGTTGCAAGGCGAGATGTATGTTGTAATATGTATATGTGCTTAGCTACTCATCCTTCCCCAGCGTTTACCTTTGTCCTATCTTTTACGGGGCGCCTTGTGGCGACCCATCAGTGTTCCTGTTCTGTAACTCTGTACACTGTTTTTTTGTCCAATCTTGAACGGGTTTGTGCTGAAAACAAAGTTTCGTTGTACTTGTGCTATGACAATAAAGACCTACCTACCTACAAAATTTATGAAGAAAACATTTTGTTTTACATATATTAGCCGCACCGGACTATAAGCCGCATATATATATATATATATATATATATATATATATATATATATATATATATATATATATATATATGTTTGTACATTGTGAAATCAGTTAATTACACAGAAAGATTATGTGAATTTTTATTTACACACCTAATTGTTTCCAAACGATATATGTAACGCGGAAGTAAAACAGCTAATCAAACAACGGAAGTCATTGTTATGGACCCACTAGCTGCGGAAGCTAGCTCTCCAATCAGCTAAACAGACTCAATAAGTCCACAGTGATGTTTTGGCGATTTTATTGAGGAATTTGTGAAACTAAAACGATACACAAAGAATGCCATTGTAAGTTAATAATACTAACACAGATACTCGTAAACGTGTTAGCATAGTAGCTAATGCTAATGAAGCCAGCTTTATTACATTACAATAGCACATGGGATGGTTTAGTAAGTATGAATAGTTTTACTTAAATTGTGAAACTTAGAAACAATGCTTGAAGTGATAAATGAAGAATCCTTTTCGAGCAAAAATGCTATGAACACTTATTTCAGGTTTACGCCATCAAAACAGGAAGTATAAGTTAAACCTGCAATACCTGCAGTGCGCAAACTCGTCTAAAAGATGGTGCCATAGCACATAGGGTAACACACCATTATCCACTCTGGAGTTGCTCAGGGTGTGAGGGCACAGGCGGGTGTGGGGATACTCACGAGTCCCCGGCTGAGTGCCTGTACGTTGGAGTTCACCCCAGTGGACAAGAGGGTCGCCTCCCTTCGCCTTAGGGTTGGAGGGGGGAAAACTCTGACTGTTGTTTGTGCATACGCACCAAACAGGAGTTCAGAGTATTCAGCCTTCTTGGATACCTTGCATGGGGTCCTGTATGAGGCTCCGGCAGGGGATTCCATAGTCTTGCTGGGGGACTTCAACGCGCACGTGGGCAATGACAGTGATACTTGGACTGGCGTGATTGGGAGGAACGGTCTCCCTGATCTGAACCTGAGTGGTGGATTGTTATTGGACTTCTGTGCTAGTCACGGACTTGCGATAACAAACACCATGTTCAAGCATAAGGATGCTCATAGGTGTACCTGGTACCAGAGCACCCTAGGCCAAAGATCAATGATCGATTTTGTAATCGTATCAGCTGATCTGAGGCCGCATGTTTTGGACACTCGGGTGAAGAGAGGGGCTGAACTGTCAACTGATCACCATCTGGTGGTGAGTTGGGTTAGATGGCGGGGGAAACCTCTGGACAGACCTGGCAAACCCAAGCGTGTAGTGCGGGTGAACTGGGAACGTTTGGAGGAGTCCTCTGTCCGGAAGGACTTCAACTCCCACCTCCGGCGGGACTTCTGTGCCATCCCTGTGGAGGTTGGGTACATTGAACAGGAATGGGCAATGTTCAAAGCCTCTATTGCTAAAGCTGCAGATGCGAGCTGTGGCCAGAAGGTCTTAGGTGCCTCAAGGGGCGGTAACCCTCGAACACCCTGGTGGACAGTGGTGGTCAGGGAAGCCGTCCGACTGAAGAAGGAGTCCTACCGGGGTATGTTATCCCAGGGGACTCCGGAGGCAGTTGCAAGGTACCGACGGGCCCGAAGGGCAGCGGCCGTGGCTGTGGACGAGGCTAAGCAGAGGGTGTGGGAGCAGTTCGGGGAATCCATGGAGAAGGACTATCGGGCGGCACCAAAGCTGTTCTGGAAGACCATACGGCACCTCAGGAGGGGGAAGCAGGGAACCATCCAAGCTGTGTACGGCAAGGATGGGACTTTGCTGACTTAAAGTGAGGAAGTTGTGGGGCGTTGGAAAGAGCACTTTGAGGAACTCCTGAACCCAAATACATCAGACACACCCTCCCTGATAGGAGCAGGGCCTGAGGATGATGGGGGATCGACGTCGATCTCTCGGAGTGAAGTCACTGAGGTAGTTACACAACTCCACGGTGGCAAAGCTCCGGGGGTTGACGAGATCCGTCCAGAAATGCTGAAGGCTCTGGGTGTTGATGGGCTGCCTTTTCAACATTGCGTGGAAGTCTGGGACAGTGCCGAGGGAGTGGCAGACTGGGGTGGTGGTTCCCCTTTTCAAAAAGGGGGACCAGAGGGTGTGTGCTAATTACAGGGGTATCACACTACTCAGCCTCCCTGGGAAAGTTTACGCCAAGGTACTCGAAAGGAGGGTCCGGCCGATAGTCGAACCTCAGATTCAAGAGGAGCAATGTGGATTCCGTCCTGGTCGTGGAACAACTGACCAACTCTTTACGCTTGCGGGAATCCTGGAGAGGGCCTGGGAGTATGCCTATCCAGTCTACATGTGTTTTGTGGATTTGGAGAAGGCGTATGACCGCGTCCCTCGGGAGATCTTGTGGGAGGTGCTGAGGGAGTACGGAGTGAGGGGAACCCTGCTGAGGGCCATCCAATCTCTGTACAACCAAAGCGAGAGTTGTGTCCGGGTGCTTGAGGTGGAGGAGTTTAAGTATCTCGGGGTCTTGTTCACGAGTGAGGGAAAGATGGAGAAGGAAATCAGCCGGAGAATCGGAGCAGCTGGGGCAGTATTGCAGTCTCTCTGTCGCACTGTTGTGACGAAACGGGAGCTGAGCCAGAAGGCAAAGCTCTCGGTCTACCGAGCTATCTACATTCCTACTCTCACCTATGGTCATGAAGTGTGGGTAATGACCGAAAGAATAAGATCGCGGATACAAGCGGCCGAAATGAGTTTCCTCAGAAGGGTGGCTGGCATCTCCCTTAGAGATAGGGTGAGAAGTGCAGTCACCCGAGAGAGACTCGGAGTAGAGCCGCTGCTCCTTCGCTTGGAAAGGAGCCAGCTTAGGTGGTTCGGGCATCTCGTGCGGTTGCCTCACGAGTGTCTCCCTAGGGAGGTCCTCGTTGCACGTCCCACTGGGAGGAGGCCCCGCGGCAGGCCAAGGACCAGATGGGGGGATTACATCTCCTCTCTGGCCTGGGAACGCTTCGGGATTCCCCAGGAGGAAGTCGCAAATGTTGCTCTGGAGAGGGAAGTCTGGGGGTGTTTGCTGGAGCTGCTGTCCCCGCGACCCGATTCCGGATAAGCGGTTGAAGATGGATGGATGGATGGATGGGTAAAAAATCTAGGAAAAAAGCAGCGACTAATCCACCTTATCCCTCACACCTTCTGACTGTGCTGGCTGCCAAGTCAGCCAGCCTGGGCTTTTAGCTCGGTGGTCAGCACACATCACTCATGCGGACAACCAGGGTACCCAGCTTACAGTGGTGCCATGACCCAGATGAGAGTGAGGTTTAGGGGGGTGAGTGTCACGGGGGCCTGTCATTGGGGCTGCTCCCTGACAACTTCAAGAGTGTGCTAGCTGCCGAGTTAGGCAGTCTTTTAGATTGGTGGTCAGCAAACCCCCCTTATACGGACCAGGGTTTACGTCCCGGTGCGGAATTGAATAAAGGCAGGGGTCCAAACCACATGAGTTACATAGGCACCGACTGAATTCGGTCAGTACTACCAGTTATCGATTCAAACCGTGACATTTTTAATGCTCATGAAAACACCGGCTAAAAAACGTAATGAGGAAACAATACCTCAAGTAGCAGCACACCCCCGTTATACGGACCAGGGTTTACGTCCCGGTGCAGAATTGAATAAAGGCAGGGGGCTAAACCACGTGAGTTACATAGGCACCGACTGAATTCGGTCAGTACTACCAGTTGTTAATTCAATTTGTGACATCTTTAATGCTCATGAAAACACCGGCCAAAAAACGTAATGAGGAAACAATACCTAAATTAGCACTCAGAATGGACTGCCTTTGGATATTGTTGCAATTTCCAATGCCAACAAAACAAGTATGCCTGATTGAAAATGGCCAAATGTAAAGTAAGGCTCCGTTTTCCCAAAATGCTATAGCTTGATGTTGCTTTACATTGGCTTTGCCACAGACACGCTATTGGTTAGCATTAGCAATTTAACATGGCAATTTCAAATTTGATGCACTTTACAATCAAACAGCAGATGTGTAATAGGTGCAATACTCTCAGTACAAACATTCAGTTTCATGGCAAAGGCTACTTCCTAGCTTGGCAACACATCGTAGTCCACACACTGATGCCATCGAACATCTTGGAATATAATATTGGCAAATGAGACTCAGAAATGTTATAATAAAACAAGATATATAACAACTGGACAGCACAGTTATCATAATAAGCCCATTTTCAATATTTTCGCAGGTACTGACAATCAAAACATATCGGTCCAAATGATAAAGGTACCCCTCTCTAAACAGGAAGGAGTTTCACCCTAATAGCAGAGTAGCACAACCGTCATTTTAAAGCAGAGGTAGGTAGATAGATACATAAATAATTATCCAAGATACGGACAACTCATAATACTCTATGAGAATGCTTACTCATGTAAACTATCAACTTGTGATGTTATCAAAACATCAGAAATGTTCCTGCTTTGAATGCAAATATTTCTTGACCCAGCGCTAATTAGAGATCTTATTTGCTCTGTAAACTCCACACCTGGTAACTATACTATAAGAGAATGTTGTTAATTGAATAGATGCGTTAATTAGACCATTTACGTTATTGAACACTCTTAAAGATAATGTGTGTGTGACTATTTACACTTTGTGTACTTTTGCTAATACTGTGTTCAGGCTTCATCCACTACAGCCGCTTCGTCAATATGAAACGACAACAAAAGATACCCTTGAGCTTTAGTTTTTACATGAATATTTAGTGCTGAAACACAGGTCCAACAAATTAACACAGCCGCAGGAGGACGACAAAATAAATGTTGAGTACGTGATCACTCTTTATAACGCCTTGCTATAAATCCTAGGTTTTGTCACGAGGCCACAATCGTACTCTGCATCAATAGCTGTCATTTAGAAAGCAAAGAGGTCTCCATGGCAACTGGAAATCAAGTCAGCGGAATGATGGACGAGAGTGAATTCAATCCGCTCCATGTACACAACTTGTACAAGAGCGTTATTTAAGCACGTATTGCCTTGATAAAGTTTAAAAGCACTTTGCTGAGCTGGTCCACTTAGTCCACGGTCATGCACTTTATTCAGTGACTGACTTTAGAACAATAGCATGTCATTTCCTCCCTGCTGCAGTTCAACATAACCGTCATTCTACAATTTGTTCCGGGTTTAAAGCTTGAAAACTACTAAGTAACTCAAATAAAGTATGTTTCTACTACATTACATTACTACATGCTTCTACCAACATATGGGTCATATTAGTCAAGGTCAAATTCACAGCAGCGTAAAAATGCATGCATTCTATCAAAAATTCATTTTTTTAAAAAGTCCCAGAATTTATTGATTTAAAATCTTTGCATGCATTCATTTGAATCAGGGGTGTCAAACATAAGGCCCGAGGGCCGGATCAGGCCCGCGAACAAGTTTTATCCGGCCTGCGGGATGAGTTTGCTCAGTATAAAAATTAACCTGAAATTTTTTAATTAAATAAACCGCTGTTCTAAATGTGTCCACTGGATGTCGCAATAGCAATTATTTGCATCTTTGTAGATGATGCTAAATATGTACAAATTAAACCACATGATGTTAGTATGTCAGTCGAGGAAAATGATCAAACTACATAAATAACATCCTGTAATTTGATTTTCATATAATTGTTTCATCTTGATAGATTGAAAATTAACACCAATGAGTTGACTGATGAACATTGCCACATAATGTATTCAGAAAATATAAATAACGACAAATAAAGATAGAATACTATTATCCGCAACATATAAGTGTAAAAAAACCAACAACATTATAATTTGTAAATTTTCAGAATGTGCTTGTTCTATTTTTAAACAAAGAAAACAATCTGAAGTTGTCTTTATTTTTAAGTTATCGTGCCGTGATTTTACCAGTCCGGCACACTTGGGAGTAGATGTTTCTCCATGTGGCCCCCGATCTGAAATTAGTTTGACTACCCTGATTTAAATCATTTAGCGAGTCCAACGGATAGATTACAATTTAGTATTTTTTAATCACATCCATTAAATGTTTTGATTAAACAAATGCGGCCCTTCAATCCAAGTGCTTCCCAACGTCTGGTCTGAAGAATTATAGTCTGATGGCACGGGCAGCAGAGGAGTTATAATGGTAAATAAATGGGTTATACTTGTATAGCGCTTTTCTACCTTCAAGGTACTCAAAGCGCTTTGACAGTATTTCCACATTTACCCATTCACACACACATTCACACACTGATGGCGGGAGCTGCCATGCAAGGCGCTAACCAGCAGCCATCAGAGGCAAAGGGTGAAGTGTCTTGCCCAAGGACACAACGGACGTGACTAGGAAGGTAGAAGGTGGGAATTGAACCCCAGTAACCAGCAACACTCCGATTGCTGGCACAGCCACTCTACCAACTTTGCCACGCCGTCCGAGTTCTGAGGTCTATTGGTTTAGCTCCCAGGGATGAGCAGCCTGTCACTGCACAGACTTCTATGCAGGATGGTGATGGCCTGCACAGGGTGGTCGGCATCATCTATGATGGCCAGAGACCTCTCCGCTGCAACCGTCACTAAGGACTCCAGCGCCATGCCAATCACAGAACCTTATTAGCTAATCCTGTGGGATGTATGTCACGACTGCATTTTTTCAGGTCGCTAGTGTGTGTTGGTGCGTGTGCGTGTGCGTGTGTGTGTGTGTGTGTGTGTGTGTGTAACAGGTAGAAAAGCTATAGCAGAAGCCACCTGTCGGTATGCATGTACAGTGGAACCTCAATTTACTTTTCCATTTATTACGGACCACAGGCAGACTACAAATACACATTTGTGTACGGACTTAGTCTCAGTGTACGAACGTTTCAGTCACCCATTGTGTGCCTCGCAGTACAGCCATTTTGTGCCCGGCAGCACATTCATTGTGCGCGGGATGATCAATTTGCGGTACTCACTCAGCACAGCAGTGAAGTCGTTAGCTACTATGCTAATGTGTGTTCTTTTTAAGCGTTTTAAACAACATTTTGCCAATTTTACTAGCTCAATTTAAATCTAAAGAAAGCAATGGACATGCGATGTGTGGTTTGAAACTTTCAGGAAGAATCTACAGTGTTGTCAACACAGACTCTTCCCCCTCCCCTTTCCGACGCTACACCCCAAGAAGATAAGGTAGAGTGGATTCTATTTTTTTTCATTCCTAATCACTGTAGTGACCTGGTTGTTGAAGTTAAGGATTTTGTGACTTCAAACAGAGGGCTAGTGTGTGTACATCTTGGCAGGGTGGCTGAATAGGAGGACAGCTCAGCTAGATGTTGTTGTTGACTTGGTTATTAAATAGAAAGTTGATCCACCAATCCCTTGTCATGTTTGTTTGATATACAGTATAGTGATTTATATTGTGTTCAAAGTGTACAAACGTGTGCTGAACTATGGACTTTTTTTGAAGCTGCAACCCATTATTCATGTTTACTACCGTATTTTCCGGACCATAGGGCACACCGGATTATAAGGCGCAGTGTCGATGAATGGTCTATTTTTCGATCTTTTTTCATATAAAAGGTGCACCGGATTATAGGGCACATTAAAGGAGTCATATTATTATTATTTATTTTCAAACTGTAAAACACTTCCTTGTGGTCTACATAACATGTAATGGTGGTTCTTTGGTCAAAATGTTGCATCGATTATGTTTTACAGATCATTTTCAAGCTGCTTTCTGACAGTCGCTTCAGGATGCGCCGTTTTGTGGGCGGTCTTATTTACGTGGCTCACCTTCGGCAGCATCTTCTCCCCGTCATCTTTGTTGTAGCGGTGTAGCGTGCAAGGATGGGAGTGGAAGAAGTGTCAAACGATGGATCTAACTGTTTTAATGACATTCAGACTTTACTTAAATCCATAACGGACCAGCCTCTCCTCATCCGGAAACAACAAGGCTGGAAATGTGTCCCGTGAAAAACCGTCCGACCGGAACTGTCTAATAACTAAAGTTCCTTGGGTGAATAATGTAACCTCACTACACCGGTATGTTTTAGCGCTTTCATGGCGAGTTTACTAACCGATATAAGTAAGAACTTTACACTACTTTATATTAGAAACGACAACAGCGGAGGATGAATGTAACATGTCAAGAAGATAGAGAAAAAGAAAAAGCCTATCGACTACGTCGTTGGTGCGGACTACAAAGGCGGACGCGCGGAATTTTTCAAGATTTATGAAGATCCCAAATACAGATCAGCAGGTACTAGAAGGTAAGAAATTTTGCTTTTGCATAATATGGTGAAACAAAACGCCAGATAATATGTCTTACCTTATACACACACCATAATTATACTTGTATGTTTAATGCGCCGACAATCCACCAAGCAGAGCGGCTTCATAGCTTACCAAAGTCGTACTAAAACATTTTGATAGATTTTTGAGCACCGTCTGTAATGTTTTATATTTTGAATGGAACATATAAAATGTCGGTGCTGTTTACTTCAATGATATTGCCATCATACCTCTTACCACGTATATTTTATGTTTGACTGCCATCTACTGGTCACACTTATCATTACACCATGTACCAAATAAAATTGCTTCGAGGTCGGTAAGCGAAACCAGAATTATTCCGTACATTAGGTTATTAGGGGCACTGTCGAGTTTTGAGAAAAAAAAAAAAATTAAGTGCGCCTTATAGTCCGGAAAATACGGTATGTTTATTATGAAGACATTTGTTTCAATACATAAACGTTTCTCTTTTCGAATCCTGTTCAAAAAACAATTACGTTCGTAAATATAGGCTCCACTGAATTAACCTCTACACTGCTAATTTAAGGCCATTTGCATTCCAGTAGACATTTTTTAACGGAGACACAATCACATTTCGAACTGATGACAGACTAAATAATAGTTTGTGTATTTTCGATTAAAGTTTAAGATCCTTAACAGTTCTCCTTTGAACGCACATGAACTCTGACGTACACAATAATACAGCTTTAGTCACTTTTCCCAGAAGAAAATATTGCTTTTGTCCTCTTATTTGTTCTTATTTGATTTAAGCATGTGCACTTTGCTTTGCTGTGCATGCTAAGGTCCGTCCGTCTAGGTCAGTGTAGCTGTGTGTTTTTCTACGACAAACTCAATAAAACATAAAAGGGAGGAGGAGGAGTGCATTCTGTGTTGCGTCTGGGCTCATCACAGTCCAGACGCGCATAGGCTTTTGGAGGGATAGAATGCTATAACATATGGAGTTTGGAGTTTTAGATTAATTCATTGTCAGCTTGCTAAAGGAAGTGGTTATGTGTTTTTCTGTCTGTCTGTGTGTGTGTGTGTGTGTGTGTGTGTGTGTGTGTGTGTGTGTGTGTGTGTGTGTGTGTGTGTGTGTGTGTGTGTGTGTGTGCGTGTACTTGTATTTCTACCCTTCTTGAGACATCAACAAGGAAAAGTAACTTCCATATGAAGACCGGTGAACAAGTTAGGACATATATCATGGTCCCAATACGGAAAACTATTGCATCTAATAGAGAATGTCTCATTTGCACCCCTGGTGGTGAAATCCATCAAAATTAGGGTGGTCCCAAAAAGGAGGGATTTTTCAAATTGCCTGTGTTTCGGTTTTAAAAGTGCTCCCCCTCTGGCCAACATATGTAATAACAAGTGTGTGTAAAAAAATGAAATGTGCCCCCTTTGGCCAAAATTAATAAAATAGATACAATAAAAATGTATATAGAGACATACTGTGATAACCTGAAATAAATAATGAAGATTATAAACCAATTACAAACACGAAATTCCACCCAAAAATAACTAAAAGCTTATCTTTGTTGTATTTGCATAGTTTGTATATATCATTAATGTTGTAAATATACATCTTTATATACCTAAAGATGTAGGTATTTTTTGGAGGTCTCAAGAAGGTATCAAATAAAATAATGTGTGTGTGTGTGTGTGTGTGTGTGTGTGTGTGTGTGTGTTTGTGTGTGTGTGTGTACGCACATTGGCGCAGGTGTGTGAGGTCGTAGCTCTCTGTCATGTCAATAAACACGCCCTGTTTTGGCGGGCAAGTAATTGACAGCTTGGAGTTTGCAGTCACACAGGCCTAGCATATATTTCCCTCCATGCACAGCATCAGCATGAAGCCCCCGGTTACCCCCGTCCCCCCTGGCACTGCATTCTACACTCAACTTACTTGGCAGGGGATTTAAACAAACACCTTCCATTAGGGGCTTATGTGGATATGAGTAGGAATGATAAATTTCTCTCGCCCTCAATCAGCTAAATAGGTGATAAAGGCTTCCCATTTCTTATTCTGATGAAATGCAGTCAACCCTACTACGGCACTCCCTGTTGATTGCACTCTAAAGTCATTTATAAGCATTGCTTTTCCTAGCTTTAATTATGAGCATTTGATGAAAGACTCAAAAAATGTGGAATTAGTGCAAAATCGTTACGGGGAATATGATTTGAAAGTCACATGGCGGCGGCACGTCGGAAAAAAATGAGTGCAAAGTTAAAGTCCCAACGAAAGTCACACACACACTAGGTGTGGTGAAATTATCCTCTGCATTTGACCCATCCCCATGTTCATCCCGTGTGAGGTGAGGGGAGCAGTGAGCAGCAGCATGAATTGATGACCCCGACTTAAACAAGTTGAAAAACGTATACTGGTGTTACCATTTAGTGGTCAATTGTACTGAATATGTACTGTACTGTGCAATCTACTAATACAAGTTTCAATCAATCAATCAAAACGGTGGCCGCGCTCAGGAATAATTTTGGTGATTTAACCCCCAATTCCAACCCTTGATGCTGAGTGCCAAGCAGGGAGGTAATGGGTCACATGTTTATAGTCTTTGGAATGACTCGGCCGGGGTTTGAACTCACGACCTTCCAGTCTCAGGGCGGACACTCTAACCACAAGGCCACTGAGCAGGTAAAGAAGGGAAGTCTGCTAAAGTTGTTGTCAAAAGTAGCGTTATTAGGGATTTCACATTTAACTGTGTTAAACTTTATTTACCGTATTTCTCAGACTGTCCGAGCACCGATATATAAGCCACACCCACAAAATTTGAGAAGAAAACTAATATTTTTTATATATTAGCCGCAGGTATATACATTGTTAAATGACTTATTTACACAGAAATATTTTGTAAATGTTTATTTACATACCTTAATTGTTTCCAAAGGGTGCCAGTCACATGGCAGTAAAACGGTTGATCAAACAAAACAGATGTCATTTAGCTGCGTAAGCTAGCTCTCCAATCAGCTAAACAGAATCAATAACTCTACGGTGACGTTTTGGTGAATTTACTGTGGAATTTGTGAAACTACAAAAAGAATGCCATCCATCTATTCATTTCTTTATCGCTTGTCTCTCGCGGGGGTTGCTGGAGCCTATCCCAGCTGCAATAGGGCAGAAGGCGGGGTACACCATGGACAAGTCGCCACCTCATTGCAGGGCCAATATAGAAAGTCAGACAACATTCTCACTCATATTTACACGCTAGGGTCAATTTAGTGTTGCCAATCAACCTATTCTTAGGTGCATGTCTCCGGAGGTGGTAGGAAGCCTAGGTATTCACCCCAAAGTCACGAGGAGAACAAGCAAACAACTCAGAAAGACCCCAAGCACGTGGATCGAATCTTATTATCGAGAGACATGAACATTAACCCCTGCACCACCATGCTGCCCAAAGAATGCCATTGTATGTTAGTAATATTAAAACAGTTGCGATGAGGGGGCGACTTGTTCAGGGTGTACCTTGCCTTCCGCTAGAAGGCAGCCCCCCCACGACTCCGAGAGGGACAAACGATTAAAAATAGATGGATGGATGGATTTCCTTGGTGAAACCTGAATCAAATGCAACTATTTATTGAATATGATTGCAAGCCAGAGACAAATTCTAACCATTGACCAGTGCACTGAAATGTTGGAAGACATACACTCATACAATTTGGATAATGCTAAAATACTATAGTTCTCCAATTATAAATCAATTAAGTTACATTTGATAAAGGTTTGACCTGAAATATTATATTAGAGTCTCAAATTAATTTTAATGAAGATGAAATGTTTTATTTTCCTAAGATATGATTTTCTAATTAAGGCATCAACTTTGATATATTATCACATAATGCACCAAATTGTTATCTTTTATATAAAAAAAAAATGCAGCACCCGCATTTTGCAATTCGTTTTGCAATATGTAACAACCTATTACAAAGTGTGTTTAAGAATTTTTTTAAAATTGCATCTGATTAGTACAAAATGCAACGTTATTACATAATGAGGTGCCAATCGATTACAATGTGCACCAATAATACATAATGCGTAGTTACACACCAGCTCTAAACATATTTTTCAACCAAAAGATAATAGCTGATGATATGGTTGCAATATCGATGTTGAAACGAGAGCAAAATCATGCGTATTTCCAAACAATGCTTTTAAAAATGTTGTCATCCTTTTTCTGCTTGTCTATTGTGACCAAAAGCCATAGAACAAGGGTCCCCAAACTTTTTGACTCGGGGGCCGGGCTGTATGTATATATATATATATATATATATATATATATATATATATATATATATATATATATATATATATATATATATATATATATATATATATATATATATATATATATATATGTGTGTGTTTTTTGTTTAACTTGGGACTTCCCGCGGGCCGGAATTTGGACGCTGTAGATCACAAACCTCAACAAAGGCTAAAAAATGGCCACAATTCACTCAAGTCACGTTGACATAAGGGCGGGTGAAGAAGATGTAAAATATTAATTGATAAACGACAGGGCGTTTTACTCCAAACACATTCCTAGCCGCTTCCTGCTCTGTCACTGATCAGAGTTATCATGGAAGTTTGCCCCACCAAGTCTCACTGCCTTCCGTGGTGCACAATGTTCGTGCTTGTCCTGACAGGCAATAGTACTGGGTTCAAATAATGACTGGATGCTAAAAAAAAAAAAAGTTTGCATTAAACAAAATATTTCCATGAATTTGATTTAGTAAAAAATAGGTTTACAATTAAATTCAATATGAAACATTTAAATTTAAAAACTGTTTCACAAATGTGTGAAAACATTTGTAATGGGGGGATGAAATTAAAATTAATTTAGCCTTGATGGAACAGTTACATCCACTGGATTGGGTAAATCAGTGTCCCAATATGAGCGGACTGTAACAGCAAAGGTACAATTGAGTCCCTTAATATGTACCTTTAACCAGACTTGCTTTAAAATAAAAATGTTTTCTCACTTTGCTCACGTGCCAACCCTCTGATGACACCACGTAGACCGTGATTAAAATGTTTTTGGGTAGACCTGCTAACTAATTACCAAACGGTGATAAACAACATACCATAATGCTTTGATAAAAAGTTTCCAAACAGCAAGAAAAAGGTAAAAGCAAATAATGTGCAACAGAGCTTTTAAGCTCCGCATGGAAGTACCAATGATTATTCACTCATATCCATTTGCAGAGCGGCCAAAGAAACACTATGCTTCAATTTGTCTTCCTTTTCTCTCCGTTTTTGCTGCAGCCCTCCTCCCCTTTCTACAAATCGTTAGTTTCACTTTTCATTAGGCCAGATCAATAAGGTGGATCAGTCGCTTGTGGCGAGGATACGGTGCGGCAGACACCCCGCATTCTCCCAACTCTCGCCTCGTTTGCTTTTTACTCTCAACTGGCTGGCTGACTCCAAGTTATCTTTTAAAAGCAACGCTCCATGGTCCAAGGTGGGGGAGCTGTGGCAAGCGGCAGGATGCTTTTGAAAGGCCCGATAAAGTAATGCCTTGCTGGCAAAGTTGAGATGATTAGCAGTGGGGTAAAACTGGCTAGAAATGAGTATCCAAATCATTGAGTTTAAACATCATTGACTGAAAGTTGCACCTAAACATAAAAATGTGTTTGATAACCAGCATCATCTACAGTCCTTAAGAGGATATTGCATAACACAGCTGCAACCGAATGGACATTGTAAAAAAATTTAGGTAAATGGGTTTTACTTGTATAGCACTTTTCTACCTTCAGTTTAGTTTATTCTTTATTTGAAGGGACAATGCACAGAAACTTTAAGCTCAAAGACAGATATGTTCTGCACCAGATTACAGTTCATTTCCATCTGCAGTCCCTGGCTGCGTAAATTGAAGCGATACAAAAAATATGCAATAAAATTATACTATAGCATGTAATCAAATTAAGAAAAGTCATAAAATGCCCTTTCATTGACATATACTTATTACACATGACAACCACACCTCATTTACATCATCACACATAGACGATACATGCTCTTGTTCACATCTGTCACCATTTGTAAAAACAACCATGATTTTAACACACACACCTCACAGCTTACAACACAATGTTCTCGTGGATAAATAAAATACACATTAAGTTGACATGTCAAACATAGTGCCCACCTCAGTGACCGTGTGAGCAGCTTTGATTGTGGCAAAGCCACTTTTTAACTTCAATTGTGAATGAAGAGTAACTTGTTAGACTTTTCAAGTTTGTTGTGAGGTCGTTCCGTTCCTTTATGGCTTTATATGAAAAAGCTGATTGTGCAAAAGAGGTTTCACATCTGGGTACGCTACACTGCCCCCTGGTGGAGGCTTGTGTGTTTCTAGCTGTCACAGCAGATGTAAACTGGACAAAGTGCTTAAGTGGCGCTGGTGCAATGTTATTTAGGATTCGATGGGCCATTCGTATTGATGCTAATCTTTGAATATTAGCAACATTTAACAATCTATATTTTTGGAGAACTAAACAGTGATTGTGGTGTTGTGGTTTTCGGTCAAGGATTTTGAGAGATTGTTTGTGCAAAGTTTCCAATGGCCTCAGACTAACATGTTATACAATAATAAAACGAGACATAATCATTGCATTAAAATAAGTTCAAGGTACTCAAAGCGCTTTGACACTATTTTCACATTCACCCATTCACACACTCATTCACAGTGATGGCGGGAGCTGCCATGCAATGCCCTAACCACGACCCATCAGGAGAGCTGGGGATCGAACTCAGAACCCTCGAGTTGCTGTCATGCTCACTCTACCAACCGAGCCACACTGAGATAACTGCTTAGCATTAATATTGTCTGTTGGATACCAACAGTTTAGTAGTGCAACTGACATTTTAAAGCTCATGCAGAGGTAAATAAAGCTGCTGGATGCAAACCAATCTATGGATCTGTTGTGGAGAAAATGGGGAAAAAAATAGGGATGTGCGTATCGATCCTGTGGTATCGATATATCGATACTCACACGCTACTCATTTGGCATCACTTTTCTGAAAAAAGTATCGATATAAACCAAAAAACGGCGTGTGGGGGGTGCAAGCATCACTTTCAGATGTTTTTGATGACTTACTTAACTTACTATGTGCTGGGACACCCCTGTACCTGGCAGAGTATAGAGCTGGCCCAGTCACATGACAGGAGACAGCGAATGAGCGTCGTCAACGTGCAACACACACACAGCCAGCCGACAGCGATGCAGCCAGGCATATCCAGTGTTGTCCAATTGTTGACTTAAAACAGGCATTGTTTTTTTTTTTTTTTAGTAATGTTTACTGAATATTTTTGTTTAAATGATTATCCTAAATTCAAATAATTTCCACACAGGGGAATTTACTGTTAGTTGAAAATTGCTTGAGTATTTAAAACAAGATAAGAAAGAGATACAATTTGGAGATTCTTCATCTTTGCATTACAGTTTTATTTTTTTCCAAGAAAATCTTGAATATATGATTGAATGTGATTTTGGTTTTAATCTGTAACATGATTTCTTACATTTCGAAAACATTAGCCTATTTCATATTTCATTAATTGCTAATTATATCACAAACTTTAAAAAATAACTGCAGCTTCTTGCAATTCGGATTTGACTGTTAATTGGAAAGCCCTAATATTTAATTATTATTATATAAAATATATACTTATTATTATATATAATATTTAATTTATTTTTCATATTTATGTTATTTATTTAAATTTTACTTTTATTATATATTGACCATAATAAATGTGGTATAAATGGTCTGTATTTGTCTTGTGATTTGTCTTAAATAATAACAATAGTAATAATATTTTTGACTGACAAAAAATTGCCAATAAGAAATTACTGGTATCGGTATCGGTATCGATGAAAATGCAAGAAAAAGTATCGGTATCGTATCGAATCCTAAAAGTGTGGTATCGCCCATCCCTAGAAAAAACTACATTAGGTGGCTGCACAGGTGTTAGTTCCAATTATTTCTGACCCGGCAGTTATTTGTTTTTGAATGCACCATTTACTGTATTGCCATTTATACATTTTAGCCAATACTAGTACCAAATCGGTATTTGAAAAACAATACTAATGCTTAAAAAGTTCCTGACGTTTAGTAAAATAATGGAAAATATGCATATTATTGTAAAGAAACATTAATAATTTTGGTTGTCAAAAAACATACGTTTTAAATTGTTCCAGAGTCTGGGACTATAGCCAGGTCTCCACGGGTTTTAAAACGAGAAGACCCTGGCCTGAAGACCGGAGGCTGCGCCCTGAAGAGTAAGGGCATAGCAAGTCAGTGATGTACTGACGGGCCCCACCATGCAACATTCGGAATGTCAGGATCTTAAACTCAATGCGGAATTTAACTGGAAGCCAATGAAGACTGGATAAAACGGGGATGATATGGGCTGTTTTGGGTGCACCGGTCAAAAGCCTGGCAGCCGCATTTTGTACAGTCTGAAGTCTCTTTAGCGTTGACTTGTTGAAAATAGTGAAAAGAGAATTGCAATAGTCAATGCAAGACGAATTGAACGCGTTAATGAATAGTTTGGTTACTAATGGATTAGATTTATGAACTGAGAACTGTGAAGCCATCATTCATTCACTCCACATTCACACGATGCTGGTAAGCTACATTTGTAGCCACCACTGCCGTGGGGTAGACTGATGGACATAGACCAGGATGGCGGAAGCTGGAGTCAAACCTGGAACCCTCAAGTTGCTGGCATGGCTGTTCTACCATCTGAGCCACTAGGTCCCCAACGGCTTCAATGGAACCGGTGCCATCATGGAACCAGATTCCGGCGCCCATCCCTGACTGTATTGTGTGTATAACGCAGACTTACCGAGCACAGTGAGGCGGGCAGGCCGGGATCTCATGGCAGCCTGGACGGCTTGGCACTCGAACACAGCGTCGTCCATCAGCTCCACGCGCTGGATTCGCAAATGATGCTCTCCTGAGCCGTGGTCGCCAATCACTGTGTAACGGGGATAACCTGCAGCACAAACATTCATAACTAATCACTTTTAGCAAATGCACAAAGATGCATTTTTCTTGAGATTTGTGTAAAAAAAAAAACAACAAAGATGATTGTGTGCCCTTTGTGGGTTGTTGTGTTGACATAGTAACAATGCGTACACATGTTTACAGCACTGCTGGCAGTGTGTTAACGACTTTGTAGAGGTGCTGAAAGAAGACAGATGCTGCACTGCAACCACAAATACTTTAATTCCACTTGCTTGCACATTGCTCAGTCCGATGATTTGTAGTTTAATAATGCAAGAAAGCATGGGGGATAACCATGAGACGTTTAACACAAGTCAAGCCCAACGGTTTTGGAGATACCCCCTTAACTAATATTGAAATATGCATTGAGAGTGCATTCCCTCCATTGGGGCAAATAAGGGGAATAAAGAGTGTTTGACAGGGAAGTCAGCTCCTTCTAATACTTCTGGAATTGATTGTCCCCTCAGACCTATTTCCCTTTGCCTCTGCCTTGTTTCTTTCATTATGGAGGATGCTGAATGCAAGATGAGATGAGTAGTTATGTTTATAAAAACGCTGCACCAGACTACAGAGGGCCCGGGATTAGTTTTTGCCTCATCCCTCACTTAAGGGGTGGGTGAAAAATGCGTGAAGAATGGCGTTTCCTCGATGTGAAGAACCTGATAAGTCTGAAAGAGAGAAAAATGCGAAGATCCTAGAACACATCGGTTTTCACTGTAAAAGTTTTACAGTCTCAGGGATATGTTCAGAAACGGTACCTTGTCGTGGCAAGTCCTTGGGTTTTTCTATTGCAAAAGCACTCAAAGTCCAATTACTGACGCTTGGTTCATTGAATCCAGTTGTCTTTAATAGAGCATGAAGCAGGCTTCGTTTTCTGCCGGTGCGGTGAGTTATGGCCGATTAAGCCACTCTGCATTTACGTGTAGCTTTTAATCTTAAGGGTTCATACAAATGGGAGTGCGAAGGACAAAGGAACACATCAACGTTTAGACTCCGGGGGCAAAAAAATATGAGAGACTGAAGGTGATAATGTCTTCTATCCTTAAATTTGGTGCCCTGCACTGAGTGAGCTAGCGCATTAAAGCCGGCTGTAAAAGTAAAAAGGGTTTAATGTCGACCCATCCCATTTTAAAAGCTACAATTAATAAAATTAATAATCACTGACGGGGAAAGATGTGTTGCTTTTGCAGGAGAAGTGCCTGAAATAGCAGACATATCATTATGTGCGCAAGGTCACCCGGATGAAAATCCAATTTCATTGGATGTTCATTGATGAGACTCAATGCTGTGCTGACATTGTGGATCACAAGGGTAATGATCATGACATAATCGGGATGATATACATTTAGTAGACTCTCATTCCCATTCTGTGGAGATCATTTACAGCAGTATTTCTTAACCATAGGGCCGGGTTGCGTCACTAGTTCCACCAAGAGGGTGGCCAAAAATATCGGTTTGTCAACTGTGGTCCGTTTGGTCTGCAGCGGTACTCAGTTGTAATACACCTTTTCACCACGTGTTGCAGTAATGCCAAAATGAAACAGACAGAAGCAGTCTAGAGCTAAAGTCATAGAAGTTTCTTAAGCGCAAAAATTATGTTAAGCTTTATTTAAATTTGCATTTTTATTTATTGACAGTTTCTTTAGGAAACATTGTATAATTTATAATTAATTTAGTGAGCATTTATTTTAGCACTGCATAAATGTATGGGCATTTATTTTTCATCAGTTTTTATGAGTGCCTTATTTTGCAGTATATGTGATTATTACCGTATTTTCCAGTCCATAGGGTGCACTGCCGATGAATGGTCTATTTTTGATCTTTTTTCATATATTAGGCACACCGAATTATAGGGCGCATTAGAGGAGTCATATTTTTTTTTTTTTTAATTCTAAATTGAAAACACTTCCTTGTGGTCTACATAACATGTAATGGTGGTTCTTTGATCAAAATGTTGCATAGATTGTTTTACAGATCATCTTCAAGCCGCTTCCGGATGTGCCGTTTTGTGGGCCGTCTTATTTACGTGGCTCACCTTCGGCAGCGTCTTCTCCCCATTATCTTTGTTGTAGCGGTGTAGCGTGCAAGGGCGGGAGTGGGAGAAGTGTCAAAAGATGGAGCTAACTGTTTTAATGACATTCAGACTTTACTTAAATCAATAATGGAGCAGCATCTCCTCATCCGAAAAAAATCCACCGGAAATGTGTCCCGTGAAAAACCGTCCGACCGGAACTCTAATAACTAAAGTTCCTTACGTGAATAATGTAAACTCACTACGCCGGTATGTTTTAGCACTTTCATGGCGCGTTTACCTACAGATATAAGTAAGAACTTTACACTACTTTATATTAGAAATGGCAACAGCGTCGGATGAATGTCACATGACAAGAAGATAAAGAAAAAGAAGAAGCCTATCGACTACGGCATCGGAGCGGACGCAAGCAATTTTTCAGGATTTATGCAGATCCCAAATACAGATCAGCAGGTACCAGAAGGTAAGAAAAGTTTATTTTGCATAATATTGCAAAAAAAAATCCCAGATAATATGGCTTACCTTATACACACGCCATAATAATACTCGTATGTTTAATGCGCCGACAATCCTTCAAGCGGTGCGGCTTCGTAGCTTACCAAAGTCGTACTGATAGATTTTTGAGCGCGTGTGTAATGTTCTATATTTTCAATGGAACATTTAAAATGTTGGTGTTGTTTACTTGAGACCCATCATAGTGCAGCCTACACTTATCTCTTATGTTTGACTGCTATCTACTGGTCACACTTATCATTACACCGTGTACCAAATAAAATAGCTTTGAAGTGGGTAAGCTCAACCAAACATATTCCTTACATTAGGCGCACCGGGTTATAAGGCGCACTGTCGAGTTTTGAGGGGAAAAAAATGATTTTAAGTGCGTCTTACAGTCCGGAAAACACGGTACTTACTTTTTATATTAGCCTGACCTAAGCCTTGACAATAATCTTTGTGATTAGCACATACTTTTCATTTGATACGTTTTATCCGGTTACATCGAGTGTAAGTAGGTTTGATATAATAATTGAATACAATTCAAAGTGTTAATAGTTAATATTTGAGTGGGCCCCAGGCCCTCTATGTAGTGGAAACATTGAGTCCCGAGGTCAAAAAGGTTAAAAATCCCTGATCTAAAATACTGTAAGCCAACGCCAGCCGTGAACTGAAATGTGAACGCGGGTTTATTCCGCACTGACCAAATTAGTCTAAAAAAAATTATAAACTTGACTTATATTTATTGAGATTTAAAAACACAAACCAACAGGTGGTACCAAACGACTTCTGTGTCAGAGCTTGCTGGTGGGTCATGACCCATTTTTTTTCGGTCAAGCCAGCGGCATACTATTTTTTTTGCAAAGTAGTGCCAACAAATATAATATAGAGTAGCCAGAACGTGAATGTGTTTTAATAATCGTACAACCTTTTATTATTCACTGAAATATGATTAGTGAAGTTTCTCTTTACTTCATAGTGTAAGGTAGACATTTTGTGATTCATATAGGATTATCAATTATCACAATCATTATTGTAATTATAATATTTTTTTATTAGTGTATCTTAAGACTCCCTTGTCTTTAAAAACGAGTGATGCCTCTGTTTCGGACTTAAATCAAGGTTCCTTGAATGCACCACAATTATGTGTGATGAGAAGCCAAAGTGGCAGCACGGTGAAACAGGGTTTAGTGCATGTGCCTCACAATAAGAAGGTCCTGGGTTCGATTCCCGGGCTCGGGGTCTTTCTGTGTGAAGTTTGCATGTTCCCCCCGTGACTGCGTGGGTTCCCTCCGGGTACTCCGGCTTCCTCCCACCTCCAAAGACATGCACCTGGGGATAGGTTGATTGGCAACACTAAATTGGCCCTAGTGTGTGAGTGTGAAAGTTGTCTATCTGTGTTGGCCCTGTGATGAGGTGGCAACTTGTCCAGGGTGTACCCCGCCTTCCACCCAAATGTAGCTTGGATAGGCTCCAGCACCCCAAAATGTGAGGACAAGTTGTAGAAAATGGATGGATTGGTGGAGATACAAAAGTGAAACTTAAACATAACTTCTATCACCTCATCCTGGTTCTCAAATGTTGGCGCTGTGTGGGATTGCATAAGAGTGAGCTTTAATGAGTCTGTGTTGATTGAACAGTGAAGTGTTCAATTCTGGGTTTGCCACTGCCAGGAATAATTAACCATGCAGGGAATGTAATTTGTGTTACGCATTCCTAATTTGATCCAAACCACTTTATTATTTAACTTCACTGCAAAATGTAATTGTTCTTAACATTTATGATGACATATTTTATGACTGACAGATTTAAAGGACATTTAAAAAATAAGTATTTACATGAGCACAGGCCACGATCACGTTGCCCTTCTAGTCGTTGTTGCCCTAAACCATGATCAGTGAGGGACGTTAAAATAAAGAAATTCAGCATCACTGAACAGATTCTATTCAACTTTAATTTGTCCAATCATCTAATCAGTGCCTGTGGCTGTCTAATTAAATCTCAACATTATTTGTCTCCAAAAGGGAAGCTCATTTGCATTTTAGGCGGAAAACAAACCATCATCTCATGTTTTTTTCCCCTCACCCCTCATGAAATCATAGATGTTGCCATTATGAGTAATATTTTTTCTTGCACACATGGTGATGGATGATGATGACAATTATGGTATACATGTGTAGTAGTGTTTGCTTTCAGGAATATTGATTTATATTGCACTGACCGGAAAATTATACATCCATCCATTCATTTTCTACCGCTTGTCCCTCTTCGGGTCGCGGGGGTGCTGGAGCCTATCCCAGCAGCACTCGGGCGGAAGGCGGGGTACACCCTGGAGAAGTCACCAACTCATTGCAGAGACAACACAGATAGATAGACAACATTCACACTCACATTCACACACTAGGGCCAATTTGGTGTTGCCAATCAACCCATACCCAGGTGCATGTCTTTGGAAGTGGGAGGAAGCCGGAGTACCCGGAGGAAACCCACACTGTCACGGGGAGAACATGCAAACTCCACACAGAAAGACCCCGAGCCCAGGGATAAAAACCGAGACCTCCGTATAATATATATATATATATATATATATATACATATGACTTCACATGGACAAAGATAAGATATTCTGGAAGAAAGTTCTGTAGTCAGATGAAACAAAAATAGGAATTTGAAAGAGGAAAAGTGAGGCCTTTAATCCCAGGAACACCACGCCAACCGTCAAGCATGGTGGTGGTAGTATTATGCGCTGAGCCTGTTTTGCTGCCAATGGAACTGGTGCTTTACAGAGAGTAAATGGGACGATGAAAAAGGAGGTTTACCTCCAAATTCTTCAGGACAACCTAAAATCATCGGCCCGGAGGGTGGGTCTTGGGCGCAGTTGGGTGTTCCAACAGGACAATGACCTCAAACACATGTCAAAAGTGGTAAAGGAATGGCTAAATCAGGCTATAATTAAGGTTTTAATATGGCCTTCCCAAAGTCCTGACTTAAATGTGTGGACAATGCTGAAGAAACAAGTCCATGTCAGAAAACCAACACATTTAGCTGAACTGCACCAATTTTATCAAGAAGAGTGGTCAAAAATTCAACCAGAAACTTGCCAGAAGCTTGTGGATGGCTACCAAAAGTGCCTTATTGCAGTGAAACTTGCCAAGGGACATGTAACCAAATATTAACATTCCTGTATGTATACTTTTGACCCAGCAGATGTGGTCACATTTTCAGTAGACCCACAATAAATTCATAAAAGAACCAAACTTCATGAATGTTTTTTTGTGACCAACAAGTATGTGCTCCAATCACTCTATCACAAAAAAATAAGAGTTGTATATACTGTATATATATTTATATATAATTTTAAAGTAACAATGATCGATACTGTTGACTATATTTTGAATGTTTTTTAAACAACAAGTTGCATCAGCAAAGTTCCGGGACCGATGTCCCAAAAGATAGACACTTTTACAATCAACTACTGGAGGCACTCTACAAAAAGATCCAGCAGCATTTGCTTCGTTCAGTGCACAAGATGAGACGACAGTTGTGGCAGGACAACTCATAAATGCTTTAAAGTGACAGCACCTGCTCACAATAGCCTTGTTTATATGGACACAAATATTCGGAATAAAGGGCCATTAAAAATGTCTAATACAAATAAGTCAATCGGAAGATTCTGATCCAATTCAGTCGATTTGGAAATACATTTCATTCCGAAAGGGAGGGGTGTTTATTCCGATCGGTGTCCATGTACGCACCCATTCAGAGTCTGGTTTCGTGTTTGGGGTTATAAATGCTAATTCAGCACACTTGCGTTTCTGTCTTCGAGACAGCCAAATATTTATCGCACAGCAGCAACTTTGACGGGAAGGAAGCAGAAGTGGTCTGATGCCAACACAGCTTTCTTGTTAGAAACGTTAAAATAAAACAGAAGGTAGTAGTAAAAACTTTTTTTGAAAGCCTGAAAACACCAAGTTGTCCAAACAACTCCATGAAAAACTGCAAGACGACGGAATTTTACGAATCATAGACCAAATTAAAATCAGCTGAAAAAGTTTGAAATCAAAACAGAATAAGTGGATCTGACCCAGCCAGCTTTCAGTTTTACCGTCTCATGGATAACTTTGTGGGAGATCGGCCATTGCTGAACTTTTCTTGCAATGGCGTTGTTGGTTAAGAGGAGCAAAGTTTTACTCAGAGTTTAATTAGGAAGACAGCAGCATCACCAGTAAGCTATCAACTGTTCATGTTACACTAACTCAAGCTAACTAATAGTTTTCTAAGTAAAACTTTATGTGAAACCAGCTTGTTTACAACTGTCTTACGAACAGGGATGTTAAAATATGAAAAAAACTCAGCATCAGGAAACCAGAACTGGTCTTTTACCAATATGACTTTCTTCCTAGAAGCGTTAAGGAAACTGAAGATTGTTGAACACCTTGATGGTTGAAAGGCTGGAAACACCAAATTGTACAAACCCATTCACGAAAAAGTGTAGGAAGTCGGAATTCACCCAACCATCGACCAAGTTTGAAGTGGTTCTGACGCCAGCAGCTTTCAGTTTTACTGTTTGATGGATGACTTTATGGGAGATCGGCCATTGTCGAACAATGGAATGTATGTTGGTTTGGAGGAGGAAAGTATTAACAACTGAGTTCCCTCAGGAAGATAGCATGGTCACCAGTAAGCACCTGTTCATGTTTCATTAACTCAAGTTAACTCACAGTAAAACTTAATAGGAAACTGTTACCAGCATTCACATGCCAGCTTGTTCACAAGATCGGACAATCTCCCATAAAGTCATCGATCATATGGTAAAACTGAAAGATGGGGGTGTCAGAACCACTTTTACCGTTTTGACTTTAAACCTGTCTAGCTTTTTAGATTTTGGTCCATATTTTGTAGAATTACAGCTTCCTGACATTTTTCAGATTGTTTACAACTGTTCTGGGTAAGGCTCTTTGGCAAGTATGAAAAAAACACTGCAGCTAGAATGAAATATTTAATAGCTTAATTTTTTTATCAAAGTCAGTTTGTTTACAACATAAGCGGGAGTAGTTTCTTCTTTTACCGTTCCCGAAAAAAAAGGCAACTCTGCACATGTCCAAATGTTTTTTTTCTGATTAAACTCTTGGGTCAGTTTATTTAGTGTCTATGTAAACAGAGGATTGTAGGGGGGTCCCTACATCTGCGATCCCCTCCAAGGTTTCTAATTGTATCTCATTGGGTTGAGTTTTTTCTTGCCCTGATGTGGGATCTGAGCCGAGGTTATCGTTGTGGCTTGTGCAGCCTCTTGAGACACTTGTGATTTAGAGCTATATAAATAAACTTTGATTGATTGATTGATTTTGTGCATGTAAACATTGCTCGTGTCTTTAGCATCTGACAATTCCTGCCCGAGTGGAAGCAACCTTTTTACTCACTCGTATAGTGTGTGATTTATTTCCTCTTTCCCAAACTCAAGAGGGTCATCACGTTTGAAAACGGGAACGACGATCAAGAAGGCCGTGACGATGACGGTGCAGACGATCAGAAAGAATCCTTACAGAAGTACATGAAAGGATGACATAGGAGGACGTTCATTAAAATCCAAGAGGATTGTGTCACCAATCCCGGAACTTCTCTGACACATCTCTTACGCATGGTTGTCTCATATCTGAGTCATTCCAAATCTTAATTGTCTGATATCTGACTAACAATATGCCTTATAATTTCGACACTGGACCGCCACCATAGAGTCTGCAACGTCAGTGTTCCTCAATGGATCACATTGCATTGCTTTTTCTTTGGGTTTTCATGACAACTAGCCTGAAAGAAGAACCATCCTCAACAAGGAATGTTAAAATTAGAAACGTTCACTGAACAGATTATGTTCGACTTTAATTTGCCCAATCATCTAATCTGTGCCTGTGGCTGTCTAATTAAATCTCTAGACATTATCCGTCTCCAAAAGGGAAGCTCATTTGCATTTTAGGCTGAAAGGAAACCAAACAAACCATAATTGAATGTCTTTTTTCCCCTTATCGCCCCTCATTCAAAAAACATGATCATAAACGTTGTCAGTATGACTAAAGTTGTCCTTGTGCACACGGTGATAGATGATGATGTACACGTGTAGTGTTTGCACGCAGAAACATCGATTGTAGTAGTCAGCGAAATTTCAAGAGTCGTAATGTGGTACCCAAACCAAACAATGTAAAATAGACCCATTAAGGAGTAATGAATCCATTAAAGGGGAATGGATTTGTCTTGAGGCTGGATCAATGATGTGTGTGTGTGTGTGTGTGTGTGTGTGTGTGTGTGTGTGTGTGTGTGTGTGTGTGTGTGTGTGTGTGTGTGTGTGTGTGTGTGTGTGTGTGTGTGTGTGTGTGCACAAACATACACATGAAACATGGCCTAATGATTTATAGCTTTGAACTAGAACATGTTTCACACAATGTAACCACAAGGGGATAAAAACAGGTGACTAGTGCATGAAAGCAAGCAAACACACGCACACACACACACACACACGCTATTGAACGTCCACCAACTGCCACATCCTGTTTATGATTCACGCCGAGCACATGGTGCACACAAACACTTCAATCCTCCGTCTCGTACGCTTGTGCTACAACTAAGAATTAATTTGGAGCCACTTTGTTTGCAACCACAATCATCATACAAAAGGATCCGTGCGTCATATCATGCATATTTATGATGCTGATTGCCATTTTCTGAGGGCGTGCTTCACTTTCAAAGCGGATATAGGACGAATTCGTAGGAATGCTTTTGCATTTTTGTTTATTTCCACTGCTTCCTGCTGTTGATTTGTCTAGTTTTAATCACCCCAACTTGTGAATGGAGGCCAATGGTGGCAGATGGAGCACGCCATCGCTTGCCGGCATCGCTTGAATAGCCGAGCAGACATATATCATTGAGATGCCGCACGCAACATTTGATTTGCTTTTTTTTCCTTTTTCCGAAATGTATACAGCTGTCGCTTTTCCTTTCAGTGTGTACATCTTGAACTAGATGTACCATTACTCTTTTACGGCGCCGTGCCTTGCCTGTCTACGTAGGCAGGAGCGATAAAAGGGACAGCTGCGCTTCTCTTTATTTCCAGAAAGTGTCATCCGGCTCAATACGAGGCGCTCAATCTGTAGCGTAGTGTATTTCGGGTGAGCTATCTTCCACAGGCAGGCAGCAATTTCACCTTATATAAGACCTTGTATATTTTTACCGAGTTTATAAAGGCTCTATCCCTTACTATTTTCTTCCAATGTAACTTTCAACCAGCCTTTTATTTCTTCTTTATTCCCTAGCTAAATAAACGAAATGGAAAATGAAGTAAACTCTAAATCTCTCTGGAAGTAATTTTTTTTTAAATCTATTTTTGTATTATGCACAATCAAAATGTTTTGAGTATGTCCCCTCTGACTGCATCCTACATATATTTCTACAGTAGAGAGAACATTTGTTTCTTTTCCAAAATGCATGCTGCGTGACAATAAAAAAAAATACTGATACAAGGAAAACTACAGCATACACTTTAATGGCCTTTCTTTGAAGGACTCCAGATGCTTTTGTTCACATATTAGGGCAATATTTGGGTGGAAAACATTCAATTGATGAATTAAAGTTGCAAATTGTTGCAAAAATAATTGTAATTTTACAATAATTAATTAAATAATTTAAGCGTTAGGTGAAATTATTTATTATTTAATTATTTACAATTATTTTTAGAGTTTACATATTTTTGACCAAAAGTGATCATTTTAATTTAATTTTAATATAATAGTAGGGGTGCTCCAAAAGAATCAATTCACATCTGAATTGAGATTCTTATTAATTCAAATTTTAAATTGATTTCACATTTTTAAATATAAAATACATCTATATATATACAAACCCGTTTCCATATGAGTTGGGAAATTGTGTTAGATGTAAATATAAACGGAATACAATGATTTGCAAATCCTTTTCAACCCATATTCAATTGAATGCACTACAAAGACAAGATATTTGATGTTCAAACTCATAAACATTTTTTTTTTTTTGCAAATAATAATTAACTTAGAATTTTATGGCTGCAACACTTGCAAAAGTAGTTGGGAAAGGGCATGTTCACCACTGTGTCACATGGCCTTTCCTTTTAACAACACTCAGTAAACGTTTGGGAACTGAGGAGACACATTTTTTAAGCTTCTCAGGTGGAATTCTTTCCCATTCTTGCTTGATGTACAGTTTAAGTTGTTCAACAGTCCGGGGGTCTCCGTTGTGGTATTTTAGGCTTCATAATGCGCCACACATTTTCAATGGGAGACAGGTCTGGACTACAAGCAGGCCAGTCTAGTACCCAACACTCGTTTACTATAAAGCCACGTTGATGTAACACGTGGCTTGGCATTGTCTTGCTGAAATAAGCAGGGACGTCCATGGTAACGTTGCTTGGATGGCAACATATGTTGCCCCAAAACCTGTATGTACCTTTCAGTATTAATGGCGCCTTCACAGATGTGTAAGTTACCCATGTCTTGGGCACTAATACACCCCCATACCATCACAGATGCTGGCTTTTCAACTTTGTGCCTATAACAATCCAGCTGGTTCTTTTCCTCTTTGGTCCGGAAGACACGACGTCCAGTTTCCAAAAACAATTGGAAATGTGGACTAATCAGACCACAGAACACTTTTCCACTTTGTATCAGTCCATCAACTGTACATGGCTTGTATATATGCATTTTCATGAAAGGAATAAAAAGAAATGATGATGATGATGATGATGATGATGATGATGATCTTAGATGAGCTCAGGCCCAGCGAAACCGACGGTGTTTCTGGGTGTTGTTGATAAACGGTTTTCGCCTTGCATAGGAGAGTTTTAACTTGCACTTACAGATGTATCGACCAACTGTAGTTACTGACAGTGGGTTTCTGAAGTGTTTCTGAGCCCATATGGTGATATCCTTTACACACTGATGTCGCTTGTTGATGCAGTACAGCCTGAGGGATCGAAGGTCACGGGCTTAGCTGCTTACGTGCAGTGATTTCTCCACATTCTCTGAACCCTTTGATGATATTACGGACCGTAGATGGTGAAATCCCTAAATTCCTTGCAATAGCTGGTTGCGAAATGTTTTTCTTAAAGTGTTCAACAATTTGCTCAGGCATTTGTTGACAAAGTGGTGACCCTCGCCCCGTCCTTGTTTGTGAATGACTGAGCATTTCATGGAATCTACTTTTATACCCAATCATGGCACCCACCTGTTCCCAATTTGCCTGTTCTCCTGTGGGATGTTCCAAATAAGTGTTTGATGAGCATTCCTCAATTGTATCAGTATTTATTGCCACCTTTCCCAACTTGTGTTGCTGGCATCAAATTCTAAAGTTAATGATTATTTGCACAAAAAAAAAATATTTATCTGTTTGAACATCAAATATTCTTGTCTTTGTAGCATATTCAACTGAATATGGGTTGAAAATGATTTGCAAATCATTGTATTTCATTCTAACACAATTTCCCAACTCATATGGAAAGGGGGTCTATATATATATATATATATATATATATATATATATATATATATATATATATATATATATATATATATATATATATATATATATATATATATCAGGGTTGTACGGTATACCAGTAGTAGTATAGTACCGCGATACTAATGAATCATTATCGGTACTATACCGCCTCTGAAAAGTACCGGTCAGCAGATATTAACAGTAAATGAACAAGTAGATTAATAATTCATTTTCTACCACTTGTCCTTAATAATTTTGACATAATAATAGAATGGAAAATGACACAAAATGTTACTGCATATGTCAGCAGACTAATTAGGAGCCTTTGTTTGTTTACTTACTAATAAAAGACAAGTTGTCTTGTAAGTTCACTATTTTAATTAAGGACAATCTTGCAATAAAAAACATATGTTTAATGTACCGTAAGATTTTTTGTTAAAATAAAGCCAGTAATGCAATTTTTTGTGGCTCTGTTTGATTGGCAAAATGGAGTCAAAGTAATGCTTATAGTACGTTTTAATTGGTGAATTGTGACTGTGCTCGCTGGAAGAAGTCTCTAATGAGCCAAACGTATGTCTTTGCAAGCAGTAAACAATCCATTTTTATTACCGGTAATGTATATGATTAGTGTTTCTTCCTTACAAAAATACTCAAGCAAAAGTCTAAACTATGTTACATCAAAACTACTGACAAGTACAATGAATTAAAACAGTTACTTAAGTAAATATAACGGAGTAAATGTAGAGAGTTACTACCCACCTCTGATTATTTTTTTGTTAAATAGAATATCCTGCACTAACAGGAATAAAGACAAATTTACATCAACGCCTTGTTATAATGAGTATGAGGGTTATGGAAGAGCCAAATCAGTAAAAGTTGGGGGTATTTGGGTTTCGGGTGAAATTTCAATATAGACATAAAATGCACTATAGGGCTTGAAAGTGTGTCGTGGAAATGCATTGCATTGTGGGTCTTGCTGTACTCTGAATCGCTTATTTACATGGCTGAATGGGAGACACTGTGCTTAAGTTTTTTTTTTATTTTAACAAGTTCAAGACATGGCACACATGTTTTAAACTTGGTCATGATCGCTTCAGGGTTAAAAAAGGTTTCAGTGAGATTTTTCTCATTTCCAGCGTGAAAGCAAAGTTGAAAAAAGTCAGGTTAGTCAGCTAATAAATAGACGGTGAGTAGCCTGGATAGCAGCCGTGAGATGATGAAACGTGACTTTTAACGCCATATCTAGTACAAGTTGATGTTTTGACTACATTTTCAGACTGTTAAGTTTAAATCAAAGCTTCTGTTTCACACGTAGCATTTAATAGGCTGTTAGCCAAGCTAGCTACGGGCTACACAAAAGATAGTATTTTGGAAAAAAGCATGCTGTCGGTTTACTTCTAGTCTTGGGTAAGCACAACAATGAATGAGTTACATTTTCGGAGCAGTAGCACAGTGATCACAGTATTTAAAAGTAATATTGGGATTCTTTTTTTGGCAGACCTGCTTATGAAATGAGGCTGGGCACCCTCACTCCATCTCGAACACATAAGAGATGAAGTCGTAGATTATGCCCAATTTTAACAGAGAAGAATGAGCCTTCACAGACTTTGCATTCTGAAATTATTCACTGCTATAAAAACTGACTCCTTTGACAAAATACATTCAAGTTTGGCTTCAACAATGGCTTAGTCAAATATCTTGTCCATTGGAGGTGCTCATATGAATCAATTCCACCAATTTAACTTATTTCGGAATAGAGTACAGTTTGTTTCGGTACTGTACCCTGATTTTAATTTTTTTTTTATTTCTAAGATCCCATTTTAATCCAGTCTGTTGCTCTCTTTCACATTACCGCGGGTACAGTACAGCCATGTAAACAAAACCTACGTCCAGCAAAAATGGCTTCCCCCCGAACCCACAATGCATAGCAAAATCCCGTGTTCTTTGGAGCCCCATAGCCTTAATGCATTTTTAATGTCCAACTGTTCACAATTTGCTCTTCTCTAATAAGGATCACCATTCATAACAAGTGTCTCCTTATGTTTGCTGATGACACCCTAAGCTCAGTGGTCACTTCCCTCTGAGAAGCAGACCAATTGTTTGGTGTCATCTTGATCTCATGATGTTATAATGTGAACAAACTGATTTTTTAAATGCCAATTTTAAATGGGCATTTACTGATTGAATCATTGCATAAGTGTTGTTAGAGATCCTTGTCAGAGAACATCACGTTTTTGAAATTGCATAACTTTCTGTGAGTAAGTGTGCAGAGGAGGGCTTGAGGAACACACCGGCAACCTATCGACTTGGGTACAGTAGGTACCTTGTCTTAATATCAGTTTTTCATAAAATCACGACATTAATCCAGATTTTTTAGAAATGTTTCTCATAACTTGATGGCTTTTATATGCCCTATCGTAGCTTTTGATGTGTGTTTACAGCTGATCACCAGAAGCAAATCTGGCACATAAAATATTTTTAATATACTTTCCATGTATATCAATATGCATGGAGTAGTCAGTAGTCATAGCGCCACTAATTAGCCAACTTCAAATACTAACTATGCGCCCATTAAGTAGCGCCCATGCTGCGTTGAGAGATTCAATTTCCTCTCCATGTTGAAGCAATTTAATTAATTGATAATTTGTTAAATGGTTTGGGTATTTATTCTGATGCTTTTTATGGATTTTCTCATTCAATATGTCACTGCTCCAAGTGGTTGTTTATTCTTGCCATCAATCAAGCAAGGCCAAAGAGGCATACATCTTCAACAAATGTCGACAAAGCGGTCACTTTTAGAAAAATAAAATGAGCAATTATGGCGAGCGGATGAATTGCTGGGTGTAATCTCTTAAATAAGCCTTTTAGGGGAGTTTTGATTGGGATTTTAAAGCTTCTCTATCAAACAGACATATTTAGGTCATGAGTAACCAGTATGGCAGTGTTGAGTATTTGATTTATTAATATTTATGTGGTGTCATTATGGATATAGTGAACCTGAAATGCCCATAAAGTACAAAGCAATTATGTGGACAAATTCGATTAAAATGAATCCCAATGTTGCCCTTTATCCCTTGAGGTTAACGGAAGGGCTAATTGTCAATGGGTGTATAACCTTAGAAATGTAAATGTATGTAATTTTGAATGTTCATATTTATGACACCCATGTTTTATCAACTATTCAATCTTTCGCTACTCCACGGAAATATTCCCATACAGTATTTTTCAATGTTTTTATTTTACAATCCCTCGTCGTTGAAGTTATAGCTAACACTGAAGTAGCTAAACTTCAGTGTCAGACTAGCAGCAAACAGACTTCATTGCAATCTACTACATTTCATGATTGATTAAACAGCTAATATACTTATATAATTTACATTGGCCATGTTTAGGATTTTGTTTTCATTTTGAAATCACTCGTCATATGAGCTAGCTCACGCGGCTGTAGCTAGTAAACTACGATGTAGACTTCACAGCAGTTTACGGTACTACATTTTTATGAATGATTAAACTTCTAGTTTACAAGAAAATTACAATAGCCATGTTAAGCAAAGTGTTTTTTTAATTTAAAAAAATGCTAATCATACCACCCAGCTAACGAGGCTTTCGCTAGTATACTACTATATCAGTATTGTAGCAAACAGACTTCACTGTATTCCATTTCATGAATGATTAGACTGCTAATCTAGTTTCAAAATTAACATTAGCCATTATTTCAATTTTGTTTTTATTTTTATATTGCTCGTCATACAACTTAGCAAACGTGGCTTTAGCTAGTAAAATATGATAGCAGCATTTGACTACATTAAGGAATTATCAAAGAGCCAATCTACAGTACATTCAGAATTTACATTAGCCATGTTTTTAATGTTATTTTTATTTCAAAATGATAACCATGCAAAAAAACTACTATCTGAATACTGTGACGTTCCCTTTTCATAACTTATTGCCGTTCTAAATATAATAATTTCCACTAGTACCTCTATTTCAAGGGGTAAGGGGACGAGGGGGACAATTGGGATCCACCCTAAAACAATATAAATACATGGTTTTTTTTAAATGTATTTTTTGGAAATGTGATGACGACGCCCTCGCCACGTCAAGAGGGACACGTGGTATAACATGGATGGATGGATGGTGATGACAACCACTGGACATAAGACAGACTATAACACGAAAGTGGTACATGTTTTAGTAATGACTGCTCAGTACAACATGCTTATTTGAAGCACTACTGTACGTCAACCTCAATAACGAAAGTACATTTGTGTTTAGACTTTGTGCATCCTAAAAGTTCTGTCTAACATTATTAGAATAGCATTTTTTTTTTCACTTGTATAAGAATGTTTATATCAGTTAAAAATCAATTTGACCCCCCCTTTGGAAATACATCTTATTTAAATTAATTGGGGTTTTTTAAACTGTATTTCATGATATAAGTAGTTATACCTGTGTGACAGTTAAACATGTTTTGAAAAAGAAATACATCAAGTTGACTCCCCTTCAGAAATATTTTCTCATTTATTGCACTCAGTTTCATTCAACTGTATTTCATCACATCTTCTTAGAGTTGTACGACAGTTAAAAACGTTTAAAAACATTCAGCTGTACTTCCTGTGTTGTTTATTTTAGCTGTATTTAACTGTAATACATCACATGTATTTTTAGATTTGTATGTCAGTTAAGAATCTTTAAAAGAGTGATCCATCACATATCTTTTAACAGTAAGGCCTTGTTCACACTGCAAGTCAATTCCAAATTTTTTTTGCCCGTATGCGACCTGTATCAGATTTTTTCATGTCCATGTGTACAGTGCAATTACGAATTTTTCATATCCGACCCACGCATCTTTCGTAAATGGATATAAATCGGATATATATGTGATGCGTCCTCAATGTGAACGCTTCCGCGCTAAGGTCGCTTTCATTCGACCAGAACGTCATCAAAAAGCGACAAGCGTCAAAATCTGTTCGCCAAAATAGACGGTTACAAAATAAATAGTTGACAACGAAGCAGAAAACAATTGGAAATAAAATGTTTTAGGAGCTTACTACTCCTGTCGCCGACTGCTCGCTCATACGCTCTTCAAGCACACAACAAAAACTAAATATTCTGTAAAACTGCAAAGCCAAAAATACTTGTCCTCATCCTTTTTTACTTTGATTGCACAAAATACTTGACATTACCACAAATGCGCCATTGGAAGCCAGGTTTACTACCGTAAATATTGCAGTGTGTTTGACGTCATGCCATCATGTCCGCATGCGGGTCACATTGCATTCACATTAGAAATTGCATTTTTTTTTCGTAATGTAAACGATCACTATTTGACAAAAAAAATCTGAATTTGACATCCGACCCTGCAGTATGAACGCAGCCTTGAAGTTATAAATGTGTAAAACAGGGATTAATCAAGAAGAGTCCCCCTCAAAAAACACTCCCTCTCCACATTGCTATTGGCAACCAAGTCATTATTTATCTTAGTTTTGTATATTTATAGTATACCA
>NC_084740.1:29191540-29394040 GCF_033978785.1 Entelurus aequoreus
TTGAACCCAATTTAGCAATAGTTTTCCCATAGAACAGTCTAACATTGTCATCATGACAACATCAGAGCAATATATAGAGAGAGTAGGCACAACTCGGTCTCAGAGTTGGTCCCAAACATGACACCCCGTAGTCACGTGTGGGGATTTCGTCCAATCAAATAAAGTATGGCTAAATAACTCCTAAATGACTGGTCAAAATCCCCTTGCGTGACTACAGGCTGCCATGTCTGGGATGGGACCAACTCCGACACCGAGTTGTCTGTATTCTCTTTTTAGACGGCTCTGGACAACATGTAAGAGTCTTTTGATTCCCTGTGTTACCCTGAGTTGGAAAAAGACAGGTAAACAATTCAGCTTGTTTTATATGTGGAGTCTAGAGATTCACACATCCAATTTTAAGAAAATGTATTGTATTGTATTGTATTCTCTTGTGTTGCGAGGATACATGTGAGTGGTTTACTTCCCCGATGTATTGTCACACACTATGGACAACCCCCACTTCTTACCATGTTTGCATAAGATATTTTGAAGACAACAAAGCCTGATTATGAATTTATTAACAGACTCCCAGCGTCTCAATTGACACTAACAACAGAGGAGGAGGTCAAGATCAATATTCATAACACTTTATGAAGCATCCTAAAGGGGTTTATTCAAGAGCTTGTTCTCAAAATAAACTGTGAATGGCACTCAGTGGAGCACAGGCCTTCCTTATGAGACAAACTTGGATCAGCACTACTGTACATTGTACAAACTAATCAGTATCACCACCCGTCCTATGCCTACATTTTGTCATCCCCTATGTTGCTATACAAACCCAAACGTCTCTGCGGCCCCCTAGCTGCGGCATTCTTTAACACTGACATTAAATAAGTTCCTCCTTGGCCCACGTCCCGTCCTTCCACTAACATTAAAACAAATAGGTTAAGAATGTTTTGTGTAATTCAGCAGAATAACAAAACAAAACGACAACTTTGAGCAGACCTCTGGCAAGGCTGAACAATTCCAATTTGGATCAGCACCAAATTGAACACCTGGATCGATAACCACATCTTGCATCTGCACTAATGCCCAAGTCCCCCACTCCATCGCTGAGCAGAGTTGTGTGTAAACCGGTTAAACAAAGTGCAATGAATACAAAACTAACTTGGGAAGGTTACAAAGAGCCAAGTTCAGACCTAGCAATTTGCAATTGGGTCTTGATTACAAGGGGTGTCACAGAGTGGATGTCTGTGAACACAGACCGCCCACAGGGAGGGAGGGGGCGGATTAGTGACACTATCAGATAAATGTTTTCCTCAGCAATTTGGATTTGCCAAATCATGCATTGTCATACTTGATACCAGCTTATCCGCCAGCATCAGACAGCGACATTTCCCTAAGATCGCTGCAGGTGTTGACAACCGTCCCCCTACTCCTCCCAATTTAAATTCATAACAAAGGCCAAGGTCATAGAAGCTCATCTCGTTTCAACTTTGTGTTATAAAAGTGTCTGTGATGTAACTGCGGATTAATTCTTGAAGGATTAGAAAAATATGTCGCAAACAATCAGACAGCGGGAGGTCGACGCCGTCATTATGTATCAGATTTAATACGAGTGTTGATGAGGGTTATTATCAAAAGGGGAAAATATTTTGAATAAGTTATTCTATAGTTGCGGTTATTCAAACATCCACAAGTATTCATACCAGTCAAACAGATAGCATTAAAAGAAGGAAATGTCTATCATCCTGAATTGAAGTTGACCGTATTCTATCGCTGGAGAATTCAAGGTTAATCATTGATTGTAGGAATGAGTACCAACACCTGCTTTCATATTCAATCAATCACATTTTATCAATCAAAGTTTATTTATATAGCCCTAAATCACGAGTGTCTCAAAGGGCTGCACAAGCCACAACGACATCCTCGGCTCAGATCCCACATAAGGGCAACAAAAAACTCAACCCAATGGGATACAATGAGAAACCTTGGGTCATATACGTCAATAATGGCACCAGTGTTGATGTGAACAATATTAGTCAGACCAAAATAATAAGTAGATAATGATGCCCTATTTCGGTGCCAGATATAGATCAAATTAATTTAGCTGTACGCAAAGTCTGCTGTCGTGACAAGTTTTGTTTTTGCACCAAATGGGTATGTTTTTCTTAGTTTTCTAAAGAACGGGTTCAGACAGTGTTCTGGCAAGGCATGCTCTCCATTGGAATTCATGCGGCCCCTGCATCTGTGCATGCATATGAATCCAAGGAATGTGGAATTGGAATTGATCATCTCTGAGCGCACAACTCTTTTGTAGGAATTGTTCACATGAGTAGAATTGTTACACTAAATTACACTACATTTGTGTATGTTGTCTTTTAATATAGACGTCTCACACTACATACTAGTAAACTATCTAATGTATGATGTGTTATATAAACATTTTGAAAATTAAGTGCCTCAAGGCATGCTGGGACCTCTTTGTTTCCCTACTAACAAAAAACAATCTAATAAATCCCACAATTTAATATCTGTAGTGTGAAACGTGTATTAGGTGACAAAATACCAAAATATAGTTACTTAGTGTAACACTTGTAATTGTGTGAAAGAGTTATTCAAGGTGCAATTCCATTTCTGCATTCCTTGGATTCATACACATGCGCAGATGCAAGAGATGCATGATTTCCAATGGGGAGCACGTCTTGCCAAAACACCAACACCGCTTCAAAAGTACACATTTGGCTAATATGCGAAATGGGCACTGCACTGCTTTACATCCACCAATCACTAGCCCACAGTACAATGTGCCCAATATTCTTCAATAGTGTAAATATGGACGCATACGATCTCATGACCCATTTTTCAAATCATTTTAAAAAATCAAGTTTTTACGACAAAATGACATATACAACACATGTAGGTTTGTATTTGGTCAAGTTCCGGAGTATTATACATCTGGTTTTAAGATAATGATGTTCAACGTGTTCCATTCGTGTCACAGTTTGCGATGGTTGTGTTCTTAGGATGCAGAAAGAAAGGCAGGTGGGAAAGAGTATTCATTTCTTGGACTTCAGAGCAAAAATACACAAGAAATCGTGTCGCAGGGAAAATGCGCAGAAGAAAGCATAAAGCAAAAGGGCTTGAGAGTCTCAGCATGGACCAAAGCATTAGTGTGACTTTAACATGAACGCATAGCAGTCGCTAACAGCGAACAATGAAACTGTGCTGAGTGTACGTCAAAAAGGGTCTATATCGGGGCGGTAATAAGTGGCGGCAGCAGGTGGGCACACTAATCAATAAAATGAAACTGGTGTGTATGATCAGTACACCTAGCAACCAGAATGTAAACAAAGGAGCGCTTAAACAGAAAGACTTAATCATAGGAAAACCATGAAAAAAGGGTAAAAAACGGAAAAACAAGACATGACACATGCAGCACAGTCAACAAACATAATTGTTCAATGCAATCTTCAAGTTGTCATTTTATTGATATTTAAAACATGATTGTCTTTGATAGTCTATTTGTGTCAGTACGATAAAATGTATCTCTGCTTTTCGCTTTTCAAATGTCGAACCGTGAAAAGGAGTTAGATTGGTTATTAAATTAGAAGTTAAACTTGCTGTAGTTATAGTTAAATAGTTAGTTGCAGATTAAAATATAAATCATTCAATCAATCAAAGTTTATTTATATAACCCTTAATCACAAGTGTCTCAAAGGGCTGCACAAGCCACAACGACATCCTCGCCTCACATCCCACATCAGGGCAAGAAAGAACTAAACCCAATGGGATACAATGAGAAACCTTGGAGAAATACATCTGATCCAGGTAGATGATACTTAGGTTAGTCCTGGTGGTGGGATTTGTTTATGGCAGACACGTGTGATTTTGAATGTCCGTTCAAACAATCCAAAGTGGATGCAATTAAATGTTTACATCAAGCAAAGTCAGACCAAAATACTTTGCCATAACAGCCACCTCGTTCTTCCAAATTGGCCCCAGTCTGTGCACAGGGCCGTATTCACAACGCAGGCCGGCACTTTGCATCGTCTGTTGTTGACGTTTCACTTCAGATAATTTGTTTACCATTGCACTGGCTGGCACATTTTCACATATGCCGAGGCTATTTTCTACTCAGGGCTAACTGTCCCCAAATTCATCGCTTGGTCAATCAATCAGGCCTGAAAATTACCGTTATGGTCACACACACACACACACACACACACACACACACACACACACACACACACACACACACACACACACACACACACACACACACACACACACACACACACACACACACACACACACACACACGAGCCACTTCAGAGAGAATAATCAGCATGCTGTCTGTGCGCCATGTGGCCGCACAACACTAAAGCTTAGCCCAAGATAATTATCACAAACCATTATCCCTCTGGCCTGTTTGGAGGTATGTCTTTAGAATGCATTGAAGTTGGACACTTGTGATTATCATTTACATGAGGGCACCGCTCGCTTGTTTTCATTAAATACAAGTACGGTAAAAATAAACAGCAGGGCAGGATAATTAATCCTTAAAAAAATATATCATTATCTTTCCCAGCAGGGGCCTAAGCTGGTGGGCTTGTTTAAACCATAAATATATACACCTCACAGGGAACTAATAAGCACACTTCCCCATAAAACAGATTATTATTTAATATGAATATGTCTACCCTTGCTTCCCCCCAACCTTTTCCTTTTCTCCACTCTAGTGGAAAAGGCTGTTCTTGTCCTGTCTCGTCCCCAGACAGTGATCGGTCATAAATCCTGCATGCATCCCCTCGCTCGTTGCCCACAAATAGCTCTGATTGTGCAGCTCAGCTATCAGCAGTCAAATCAGCACTAATGTGAGCGTCAATGATAGCGTTTGGAAATCGGAATAAACCTTGATTTTTGCAAGCCTACATACGTATATATATATATATCCTCCTGTGGCATTCTTCAAAAGTATATTTTGCAAGCTTCTCATTAAATCTAAGTCGGTAAATATAGCAGACAGCAACATTTTGAATCGGTATATTTGACTTGATAGGTCACCAAAGCTGTCCAATCAAGTCCCTTCTTTATACATATTATATATATATATATATATATATATATATATATATATATATATATATATATATATATATATATATATATATATATATATATATATATATATACTTTATACACTACTTCTGGTTTTGTTAGTAATCCATTACAAAGAGGTAAAGGAATACTGTAAATCCAGACACCTAAAAATATTAGCACAAAACACATTTTAGAGAAAGTAATTATAGTTTTACATATGAAAAACAATACAAATATGTGACAAATCAAATGGATAACTTAACATTTAGCATCACTTTTATCGTTACTGAAAACTCTTGTTGGCTAAGATAACGACGAGCATAGGAGGAGAGCCTTGCACTTGTCTATGAGTTATTTCATGGAATTTGTAATAATGTTTCTCACCTTCTTCATCAAAGATTACGTTTACACTGCAGGCCAAAGTGGCCCAAATCAGATTTTTTCTAAATCTGATTTTTTCTAGCTGACACAGCAAATTAAATGTGACTTTTATCAGACTCCGGTATAAACGCGCACAGTGCGCAATGTGGCCCCAATGTCACTTTAATGCACAGTTCGATAAAGTAAAAACAAAGAAAGTTGATATTTAGTTGATCCGTCAAAATGAGCTACCTCTTGTAGAGTTGACTCGTCAGTGGCTCTACAACTAAGTGATTTTTATTATACTTTATTAAATATTTAAATCAGTATTTTGAAACTTAAGGTGTCACATTTTGATGCAGCAGCAGCAGCATAAATCGACACACACCCCTGGTAACTTTATTTTGACGAAGCGGCTCATTTCGACAGAACACCGGATTCCCTACAAGGGGAAGTCGCGACTATAGGAGAAAACATGGACTCAACAGATCAGCGTGATAGTGGGTTTGGGCCGTGGCTGTTGTGTAGAAGAAGTGATCGTGGTTCGCGCACGAATAGCGTAACTTGCCCAAAGATGACGTAAACGTCGCAATCAGGTCGCATTTCAGTTTAGACTGCCGTCACATTTGAAAAGATCAGATTCCAATCGGATTTGGACTACCTTTTGATGCAAAAAGATCAGCTTTGAAGCACTTTGGAGCGTTTGGACAGGGAAAAAAAATACCTGATCTGTGTTACCTGAGGGCAAAAAAGAAATCAGATTTAGTGTGTAAACAGGGCCAAAGTGATGACATGTGCAACTTTATTTGGCCCCAAGTGGGGCCAAATAAGCACAGAGACTGAGTCACCAATACATGGGATTTTTTGTTTTGGAATTACAATTTGCGGAATGATACAGTGGCAAACGGACTATTTTTTTTTCGTTTACATATTTTGGAAAAATGACCAAACATACCAAAAATTGTGTGTATTAAAACTGAGGCACAACTGCAAGTTTTTCACGACACAGCTTTTGGGCTTTGACAGAAAATAATCTTAAGTGGAACAATTTATTTTTTTTTTTTAATTACATGATGAAGCACCAAACCACGTGTGATCTTAGCCGTCGTTTGATGGAATGCAAAAAATCATTCTGCAGATGAAAATGTCTCAAACCTTGGCCAATCTTAAAGGAGAAGTGCACTTTTGGGGAAATGTTTCCTGTCGTTCACAATCATTATGAAACACATGACGTTATATGTTATTCATTTATTTGTAATGTTTTTGCATTGTAAATATTAAATAAATGGAGCTGATAGGAGCCACGCAATTAAAAAAACATCCAAACACCTCCATTAGGGTTTTATATACATTATGTAAGTATATATACAATGTAGTAAAGGGTACATTTACAATAACATTTAATTTTTACGTATTTTAATCATTTAAAGCATATGCGGCACATTCATTAAAAAAAACCATCACAACGTTTTTTTTCTTCATCACTGATTATTACTCACTGCAGACTTCATGAGAGCCAACAAACAAAATAAAAGATCACTTACAGTGCAACGTCTGCTGTCATTAGGATGCCGACTGCTAGGATATTTATATTTTCCCCATTTAAGTGAAGAATGACTCATAATCCTCACGTAAAAAAGGAGTGGGGGGCGCAGGGCAAGCGTCTTTTCGTGTCATCCTGGCCAGTTTCGGGTCTTATATGGCTGTCAAAGTGTACCAATTTCGGATTACCTACTCAGACGTCTTCTGTCCAGGTGAGATGCATGATTTATGATCTAGAATAAACGTACAGGGACCAAGGAAGCGGAAAGCAGAAGACCACTTGATGATGTAATTATAGGGACACACGATTGTGATCACAGCGCCGCTATAAATAGTCCATCTGCATTAGCGCTTGTAATAACATCACTAGTACATGGTTAATATTCAAATCACGAAATGTAAATGGAGTATTGTTGGCGGTTTTTCAATGGCTATTTATTGGATTTTATGGGAGAAATAGAGGAGCTGCCATTGGCTCCGCTATAAACAAACTTGTATTGGCTTTTATTTACACGTTAGAACGCATAAAAAAAATTAAAAAATCCATCGGTCGTCATGTCTTTCATAATGATTGTGAACGTTAGGTAAAAATCCCCAAAAAGTGCAGTTTCCCTCTAAGAATGTGACAAGCGGGGTACAAGCCTCTTTTTGTGTCGTCCTGGCCAGTTTTGGGTCTTAAATGGCTGCCAAAGTGTTCCAACTTGTGGGAATACCTACTCAGACGTCTTCTGTCCAGGTGAAATGCATTATTTGTGATCTACAATAAATTTACAGGGACCAAGGAAGCGGAAAGCAGCAGACCACTTGATGATGTAATCACAGGGACACAAGCTTGTAATCACGGCGCCACTATAAATAGTTCATCTGCTTCAGCGCTTATAATAACAATATCACTAATACTTGGGTTAATATTCAAATCACAAAATGTAAATGGAGTATTGTTGGCGGTTTTTGAATGGTTATTTATTGGATTTTATGGGCGAAATAGAGGAGCTCCCATTGGCTCCGCTGTAAGCAAACGTGTAGTTACTTTTATTTACACGCTAGAACACATACAAAAATAAAATCCATCGGTCATCAAGTCTTTCATAATGATTGTGAACGTTAGGTAAAAATCCCCAAAAAGTGCAGTTCCCCTTTAAGAATGTGACAAGTGGGGTACAAGCCTCTTTTCGTGTCGTCCTGGCCAGTTTCAGGTCATAAATGGCTGCCAAAGTGTACCAACTTGTCGGAATACCTACTCAGACGTCTTCTGTCCAGGTGAGATGCATTATTTGTGATCTACAATAAATTTACAGGGACCAAGGAAGCGGAAAGCAGCAGACCACTTGATGTAATCATAGGGGCGCCGCTTTAAATAGTTCATCTGTGTTAGCGCTTGTAATAACAATATCACTAATACTTGGTTAATATACAAATCACGAAATGTAAATGGAGTATTGTTGGCGGTTTTTGAATGGTTATTGGATTTTATGGGCGAAATAGAGGAGCTCCCATTGGCTCCGCTGTAATCAAACGTGTAGTCACTTTTATTTACATGTTGCGGCACCAAAAAAGTGCAGTTCCCTTTTAAGAATGTGACATTTCATAAAGTGCCAAACATGCGAATCTGGAAAGCCCTGACAAAGAACATAAATTGCCTTTCCTGGTAACACACACACAAAACATATCAACCTGCCAAAGAGTGTCGACACAGGACCGGCAATGCTTCAGATATTTGCCCATATCTGTAGTATTGTAGGTGCTATCAGGATTTTTTTTCAATTTTTTTATTATATTCATTTTCTTGGAAAAAGTTCTATCTGTCCGGTCTTTTTGCCATGAATGAAGCACAAACTGTGATCTGGAACAGTAAACTAGGTTTTTGTTATGCTCATTAATATCAAAATGGGAGCTCCTCATTGTATCTGGCAACAACAATGGCGAGCAATCATGAATATTTCATGAAGCCCTATCGCTCCCATTAGAGGAGACGTGTGTTGCAGTGACTTTATCTTTCTCATCTCAGTGTTCCAACCCTTCCCTCCTGCCCGTCCCCTTTGTCAAACACTCACTGTATGTGTGCGCCGTGATAACACAACAAGCCTATCTGGGATGTGACGACTGTCACGAGGAGCCAAGTGAGTGTGTGCGGCCATGCAAATTCTCAAAGCAGGGAAGACAAACACGGGCGCCGCGCCGAGACGTCTTTTTTTATTCCGTCTCCCACTCTGTGCATTAGCGGGGCACGACAGTCGCTGAGGCGCAATCAAGACGAATCGCCTCATATGACGATTTCGATAAATTACAAACGGCAACAGCAGGGGGGCCTCGGAGGCATGCGCTTTATCATTAGCCACACGGCCACGGGAAGTTAGATTTCATGGACATCAGAGACTGGAATAGCACGGGCCACAAATTGATTATTACATCTCTTCAGGCGGCATTCCCCCCCCCCCCCCCCCCCAGATAGCCTCGATGCATTCGGGTTCAAGGGTCATGAGGCATTCATTGAAATAAGAGCATGAAAAAAACATCTCATCTACCTTCTTCTTTTGCACATGAATCCACATTAGAGATGTTTTGGTCAGGGTTTAATCCTGCCGATTCTGATCTTCCGTGCATGACATCAGCCGATACCAATACCGATCACCTATTAACTGCACATTTTTCAATTGATTTTTGGTGAGTGCTATTGACAATATCAACACAAACTAAATTAGTTCCTTATCTCTTGTATAACACGCAATTGTTTGATCAAAACCAAGTAAATAGGAGACAATAACTAAAAAGCAACAACTACCATTTACTTTTCAATTCAATTCCCTTTTTTTAACCAGGTAAAGACTCATTGTGTGAGTCTATTTATTATTAAACGTTGTCTTCTCCGGATTTTGGCACGCTCTACCTTTTCACATTTTTCACCCGATTCAAACCGTTCCAACTTCAAACTGTTCAGCCTATCCGGGAATTGCTGGCTTTCCCTTGACAAATTCCAAATAACACCCAGAATTCCAGGTTTTCAAGGATATTTTTCCATTCAAAATGAATTGGCCATTTTTCAAACTTTCACCATTTCCACATTTTTCAAGCTATTTAAACCATTCCACCTTCAACACATTCCACCGTTCTGGAAATTCAAATTATAATGTTTCCAAGTTAAAAAAATTTACAGGATTTTCCAGAATTCCTGCTTTTCCAAAGCGCATTTCAACCGTTCCATCGTCAAAACATTCCTCTTAGTCAGGACAAAAAAACTAAGTTGTTTTTTGAACTGGAAACATTCCCGGTTTTCCCGAAATTCCAGGAATTCCGTAATACCATTTCTCAATTCAACATGTTAGTACTTCAGCATTTCTCGACCGATTTTAAAAAATTCCAACACCAACAATTTCAACTCATTCAAGTTTTTTTTTACCATTTTCAAAAAAATTCCTGCTTTACCCGAAATTCCCAATTTTGGGGAAATTCTTCAAAGTTCCACAATTCCCACATTTTTCATCTGATTCAAACTGTTCCAACTTCAAAATATTCAGCCTGTTCAGGAATTGCGTGCTCCACCTCAACAATTCAAAAAAAAATTCCAGGATTTCAGTTAAACTTCAGCATTGGAGCATTCACACGCAATTCCTTCAGGAATTGCCTCATCTAGTTGAGATTAAAATCTCTTTTTCAAAAGCGACCTGACAGAGGGCGGCACAAACAAAGTTACAATAATAACACGACAATAATAACACGACAATACAACAGAACAACAGCAGTTATACCACAACAGGTCAAAAATTATTTAAAACGATTAAGTAATAATTCAATTTAAAAGCGAGTACATTGCCAAAGAGTACTGGTTTCTCGATCTTTTAAAAAGGACTTTAACTCCCCCAATGTGATACATTCTGGTAGCATCATCTCTTTCTGGATGTCATTCCATCACCAGGAAGCGGCATAACTCAAGGCTTTTTTTTTTACCAAGTTCTGTGTTGGCTCTAGGAACCAACATGTGGAGGCCATTCTGAGCGTAGGCTGTAATGACTGGAGTCTCTACACACAGATAGGTGGGAGGCCCAAGAAGACATTTATATATAAAAACTATCCATCGAGAAAGTCTTTGGGCGGTTAAATATGGACCGATTCCCACAACCAGTAATAAAACGTAAGGCACTGTAATATATAGTGTCTAGTTTTTTCAAGTAAGTGCCATGTGCATTCATAAAAAGCAATAATCAAGTAAAGGAATAAAGGTGGATGAGATCAGATGTTTCTTCTAATTTTTAGGGAAAAACAAGACTTATTTCTGAAAAAGAAACCCAATTTAATTTTAAGCTTAGAGACAAGCTTTTTTATGTGTGCTTTAAAAGACAATCTCTCATCAATAATAATTCCTAAGTACCTACAGTATATGTTGTGACCAACTCAAGCTCGACTCCATGAGTAGTCAATATTTTAGGGATGTTCAACGGCAGCCATTTGCCATTTGAGAATAACATCACCTTAAATTTGTCTGCATTTAGCACCATCCTAAGTTGCGTCGGCTGGGACTGAACAACTTATGTTGCGCAGCGAACCACTACAAAGGGTGCACCAACTATTATTTGTGTACATTTTGTGCTCTGGACCCAAGTGTGAACACAACCCTAATGTCGTGTAAAACAATATTGTCTTACCACTGATTGCAATGACTCTCTTACTGCAAGTCGTGTGGGCTGGTCGCCACAGTAACGACACCGTTCAAAAAGGAGCCGCGCATACATTCTGGTTAGCATAAATGGAAACCACAACATCACATACGTCTCCTTGGTACGTACTGATTAAAAAAAAAATCAGACTTCTCAAAATGGGACTACTTTTTTTTTTTGCATAATGGGGAAGACATAAAAGGGATGCAAATGGGGACGAGAGAAGGAGTTTGGGAGATTGATTCCAACTAAATTGGAAAAAGGGCCCCTTCTGTTTCTTCCACTCCATCCATGCATCTTTTCTTTGTCAACTTCCACCACTTCACTGCCTCCAACCTCTCCGCCGCTGGAGTATTTGCGCCTGGGTTTGTTTGTGGCACTCAAGGCCACGCGTGGAAAACACTTGAGTGTTCGCGGAAGTACCTGATGATTAACAAAAAGACGGGGGGGGGGGGGGGGGGTCATGATTGCGCAAGGGGGGCACGACCATGAAGGGCTTACACTGGGATGCAACATGCTCATTAGGACATTTTTCAAAAGGACAATTCAAATAAAAGAGGTTTCCAGTGTGATAAGACATGAACTGCCGTGCATTGAAAGGGTCCAAAAAGTTCCCTTGAGTTGCCCAGTAGGGTTGACAAGATAACATTTTTTATATTGGATGCAAACAAAACAAGATATGCATCGGTGATCATGGACAATAACGTAAGAATGAGCTGAGTCAAGTCCCCCCTGTTGAATTACTGGACAAGAGCATTGATTTACCATTATGCATACAGATAAAACCTCAGCGGAACTGCTGGAAAAAGTCAACAATTGGGAGAATTTGTGTTTATTTTGAGTGTTTGTAACATATATTTTTAGTATTTAGGCCCAAACCTTTGGTAAATGTGACAAAATATTTCAAATCAAACATTGTAGCCCTTTGATACGGTGCCAACTTGTGCAGCCGGCATAGGCTCCAACACCTCTGCCACCCCGAGAGGGACAAGCGGTAGAAAATTGATAGACGGATGGATGATTTTAACAAAGTGCTTTTCATACATAAATTAAATGCAACACAAAGGGCGTTACGGACTTAAAAACAATGCCCCGATGACCCTCATCCCCCATCATCAATCACACACACACACACACACACACACATAGATGAATGCAAGCCGAGTACAGAGGAGCCAGGTGAAGAAACACTATCACAGGAGCCATCTGCCCCAGGAGATCATTAGACCACGGCCACCAGGCTGCTGACATAAAGCTCCCCTACAGCTGTGGTCATTATAATCCCTGATGCAGGGGACTCCGTTAAGGAACTCTGGAAAGTAGAAATAATAAAACATGTAACATAGTAAAAATCATGAGTAAGAATAAAGATAAAATATAAGTAAAACATATGACGATAAATAAATAGAACTAAATCAAATCTTGTATAACTAATAAGAATAAAAAAATAAATAAAGCAAATAATAAAGCTTCAATAAAGTAAATACATATTAGGAATTGCTATGAATTGCAATGCATTTAATTCCACTTCCTGTAATTTCATTTCAATAGCTGGTGGAGTGGAGACAATTCAATGCAAATTCACATTTTTCAAATTAATTGAATTAAAATTCCAATTGGGGGTAAAGTTGGGGGGAATCCCATACCAGCTATACACGGACGGTAGGCAGGTTACACTTTTGACTAGTGTTGTCCCGATACCAATATTTTGGCACCGGTACCAGTACCAAAATGTTTTCGATACTTTTCAGTACTTTTCTAAATAAAGGGGACCACAACAAATTGCATTATTGGCTTTATTTTAACAAAAAATCTTACGGTACATTAAACATATGTTTCTTATTGCAAGTTTGACCTTAAATAAAATAGTGAACATACAAGACAACTTGTCTTTTATTAGTAAGTAAGCAAACAAAGGCTCCTAATTTAGCTGCTGACATATGCAGTAACGTATTGTGTCATTTTCCATTCTATTGTTTTGTCAAAATTACTAAGAACAAGTGGTAGAAAATTAATTGTTAATTTACTTGTTTATTTACTGTTAATATCTGTTTACTTTCTCTTTAACACGTTCTATCTACACTTCTGTTAAAATGTAATAATCCCTTATTCTTCTGTGGTTTGATACTTTAGTTTTGGATGATACCACAAATTTGGGTATCAATCCGATACCAGGTCATTACAGGATCATACATTGGTCATATTCAAAGTCCTCATGTGTACATATTTCCTGAGTTTATAAAGGTAATATAATTTTTTTTTAAACGAAAGAAGAGGTTTTGATGCCAAAAAATATCGACCTAAACATAGTAGTATTGACTAGATACGCTACTGTACTTGGTATCATTACAGTGGATGTCAGGTGTAGATCCACCAATGGCGTTTGTTTACATTTAGACGCCGGAGAGCTACGGTGTGTAGCGAAGCATGTTTAGCTATTCCTCAACCTGCAGGGATGATACTTGTAAGAAACTTACTTTATTTGTCGCCATGGAGGCGAGGATTAGTGATTTCGAAGTAGCTAAAACACTGCAGAGTGCGGCTGGACTTTAGCCGCTAGCTAGCTATCCATGTCTTAAAGCACCTCGTCAGTGTTACAGCTTCACGTTTATTGTTAGTTTTTAAGCCAAAAATTGTCCGTTCTCCCTTTTCTGTCTACACACTGTGTCTGTTTGTAAGTACTCCGGGATTGTGCGCTGCCAAACATGCTCGTCTGCTCGTAAACCAGCAATGACACGACGTGACGACGGCGGGGGCGCAGAGGGGGTGGTGGACCGGTACTTTTCAGAGGCGGTATAGTACTGAAAATGATTCATTAGCATCGCGGTACCATACTAATACCGGTATACCGTACAACTCTACTCTGGACTAGTTGCCGCCTCATCGCAGGGCCAACACAGATAGATGGACAATCAATCGCACTCACCGCCACACACTAAGGACGATTTAGTGTTGCCAATCAACCTATCGAAGACTCAAGATAAGCCACATAAAGGAAAACTGAAGTTCCACAGCCTTGCAGAGCGGCGTGAGTGCAGGGGACACGTTTTTAAAAATGTTATTTCAACTTCAAAGTGGACTTGTTTTCCTTGTTATGGCGCCAAGCGCAGTCGACATTATTTACATAAACTTACTACAGTAACACACTGTGTGGATCAGGATCCCTGTTGCTGCATTTCTATTGTAACGGTAATTCTATTGACTAAACTGTGACACAGGGGCCTCACATTTCCTTCCTAATGGGCACCGGGTGCAGCGTAGGAGTGTTAGGTCGGTTGATGGGTACCATGGAGGGAGTGAAAGAATTTATGAAAGACATTAGAGTCAGATGATTGAAAGAAGAATGCGAGCCCTGCTACCGAGCAGCCTTTCTCAGGGGACACAGCAGGTAATATTCCCCATTCCACAGTCAGGGCTGGAATTCTAATTATCCACTTGGACTGATTAATGGTCTTCTAATTATCTGCCCTGAAATACATCAACAAAGCTTCGCTCAGATTCAAATGTTTTGCTAATAACGATGCATAAAATCAAGGAACAAGCAAAGATTAGTTTCAGAGGTAAATAATAGAGCCCACTATCTGCCTGCGTAAATGACGAAATAAATGTTTTTGTGGCATCCTAACAAACACCAAATTGAAATGTTCCTCCCAGAAGGAATGCGTGGCCATTAAGAGGAAGGCTTTGTGTAAAAAAAAACAATACAAAAAACAACAACATTTGACATCTTCGCTACTGTGGAGACATCCATTTACCTCCCAGCCTCCTCAGCTCTTCCGCGTGAGATGGCCTCATCTCATCCCCTCACTGTGGGCTGCTGTGACATTGAAAGAGACCCCTAATCAAAACATTTGTCTTTCTTCCAGCTGGTGCGCGCAGACCGGTGAATGAGAGCTGACACTGGAGGGAGACGTATTTGTCCCAATCAGGGCCTCATCTCCGCATCCCCGCCGGGTGAGTGTTTCATCTCGACAGGCCACTGATGAATCCACCACTTAGCCTTGATTTGGAGGAACGGCTCGCCACCGCCAAAGTGCCAGGTTAAATCACAAGTGACAGCGGCCCGGCAGCGGCCATTACACAAAGTGCCTTTACCATTAATGCATAGAAATGGAGCAAATATGATGCGTGTCTTACTTATTGTCTCGTGGGCAATAACGACATTTCTTTGGACACTACTGGAATGTCAATGCTTTTTGTGGACACATTTCTATACTTTTGCATGAACATTAACTGCACTCTTAATCTTCCAGCGATACTAAACTGTATAAAAAATAGGGTTGTCAAGTGATTGTTTTTTGAGATTCATCATACTCTTGAACTGTGATTAATTGGTTATTATTAGCTTGCATTAATACAATGTGATAAAAAAAAAAAATACCCCAATATTTGGATACTAATGCAATTTGCTAGTCAGAATGTCATACAGGAACGTTTTTTTAAATGTTTTACTGAACTGCAAGTCATTGAATTGCTCAAAAACTAGGTAAATATGTACAGTATATTAATAGATAATGTAATAAAGACACTCATAAACAACTTTACATAGAGCACCGTTTATAACTGCATTTACTCTTCTGTAATTTAACCAGTTGTTTAAACAATGTACCGTATTTTTCGGACTAAAAGGCGCACTTAAAATCATTTCATTTTCTCAAAACTCGACAGTGCGTCTTATAACCCTGTGCGCCTAATGTACGGAATTATTTTGGTTGTGCTTACTGACCTCGAAGCTATTTTATTTTGTAAATGGTGAAATGATAAGTTTGACAAGTAGATGGCAGTCACACATAAGATACGTGTAGACTGCAAAATGACTCAAGTAAATACCACAAAACTGTCATATGTTCCATTGAAAATATAAAACATTACACGCAGCACTCAAAAATCTATCAAAATGTTTGAGTACGACTTTGGTATGTAGCCGCACCGCTTGATGGATTTTACTGTGCTTCAACATACGAGTATTATTATGGTGTGTGTGTATAAGGTAACACATTATTTGGCGTTTTGTTTCGCAATATTATGCAAAAGAGACTTTTCTTACCTTCTGGTACCTGCTGATCTATATTTGGGATCTGCATAAGTCCTAAAAATGTGCGCGACTCCGCCTTTGTAGTCTGTGCCGACACCGTAGCCGATAAGCTTCTTCTTTTTCTCTATATTCTTGTTATGGGACATTCATCCTGCGCTGTTGCCATTTTTATTATAAAGTAGTGTAAAGTTCTTAATTATATATGTCATTAAACTTGCCATGAAGGCGCTAAAACATACCGGTGTAGTGAGTTTACATTATTCACCCAAGGAACTTTAGTTATTAGAGAATTCCGGTCGGACGGTTTTTCACGGGCCTTGTTGTTGTTTCCGGATGAAGAGATGGTGCTCCAGTATTGATTGAAGTAAAGTCTGAATGTCATTAAAACAGTTAGCTCCATCTTTTGACACTTGTTCCACTCCCGCCCTTGCACGCTACACCGCTACAACAACGATGACGGGGAGAAGACGCTGTCGAAGGTGAGCCACGTAAATAAGACCCACAAAACGGGGCATCCTGGGGCGACTGTCAGAAAGCGGCTTCAAGATAATCTGTAAAACATAATCTATGCAACATTTTGACCAAAGAACCACCATTACATGTTAGACCAAAAGGAAGTGTTTTACATTTAGAAAAAAATATAATAATAGGACCCCTTTAATGCGCCCTATATTCCGGTGTGCCTTTTGTATGAAAATAGACCTGACTAGACCAGCTCATCGGCAGTGCGCCTTATAATCCAGTGCACCCTATGGTCCGGAAAATACGGTAAGCCATTTTTCACGTTTTTGGCACAGTTGAACCGGATGTGACGTGTCGCGCTGTTATTGTGAAGCCGCAAGTGTGTGTGTGTGTGTGTGCGTGTGTGTGTGTTTGTGTGAGAGACGTGTCGGTTGCCAATAAAGAACGTGCCGCTCGATTCCCTTGCTGCTGTCTGTCTTTTCTGCTGGGCTTCATCCAATTACAAACCTCGGTTACACAAACAAGCTTATTTACTTTTTTCTGTTGTGCTGATCTCTTTTTTTGTACAAACTACCTCTAGGTCGTACGACGTTAGTTGGCGACATGGAGGACATCTCGCAGCATTTGGTCCTCACGGATGTTAATGTCGTACGTGCGGTGGCTGTCCATTTCGAAAAGGCATCGTTTAATGTATCCGTGGTAAACGCAGATGAACTCAACCAGCGATAATTGCTTGTCCTTTGTTTGCAGTCCATGTAGCATTCAACCTAGTTACGCCATCCTCACGTTCATGTTTATTTTAAACCCGATTAGTTAATATTGCAGTGACAAATTTTCTTATCACTTCCGATTTATCTAACGTTCCGTGGAAGTCCATCTGTGGTTCTGTTGCTGCTGCGTTGTGCATTATCCATCGATTTAAAGCTGTGTGCACACTATTAAATGCATCGTTTTAGCAAACCCTTTGAGGGCTATATAAATAATCTTTGATTGAACAAACTGGCACATTTTTAACTGCAGTCCCTGTGCAGGTGTAACACAAACAACTTTACATTCAACTGGCGGCTTTGAACCCATCAATAACGTTGCTAGTATTACAAGCTAAAAAAGGCTGAAGGCGATAGTCAAGCCAATTAAAAAGAAAACACTTTATTACATTCTCGGATCATTTAAATTCCTAATATACTTTATTGTCGTTATTTTAAGGTCACACATTGTAGACGTTGTTTGACAACATTCCAAGAAGTATATAGCCGTGCATGAATAATACCCCGCTTTAGCGCTGATCCGCAGTCAAACAACAGATCTTTTTACTCGTAGCCTTTGTGTGTCTATTAGAGCTTAGTACCGACGTCTCGCAGATGCCGCCACGCTAAAGAAGATGGAGCTCAGAGGAGGCTTACTGAGGTGTTTTTAAAAGGGTGAGACCTCCAACGTTCGTTTCCTGTGTCAGCCGTTAGTGCATGGAAGGTATTTAATTCAACACCTGTCTGGCTGGGAGGTTGTCAGCAGCTTCTCACATCAACACAGGTGGTTGTGACGACTGTACATATTTCGAGGCATTCATGCAGGCTGCATTAGTGTGCAGCGATGAGGAAGGTTCCCTTTGGCTACAGTAGCTGTCAGCCAACTATGTTGTTACAAGGAGGCATTATCAAGGCGAGGAAGAGAGCGGTGACACCAGATGAGGTGGGCGGCTCAACTACATCACGCCACACCTTCGCTAAAAGGACCCTGTCAAGACGAGAGGAAAGAGATCCATTTCACTCCGCCAGATGCCATCATCATACATGCCTGCAGAAAGCCATTTCTTTCCGAGTGTACTCCACCTTTAAGTGCATATGAGTCAGTAAGCAGCCACAATGTCCCCCTAATTGTATTTTTATCCCCCCAAAGCCTATTTCTAGGATTAAACCTTAGATGATCTTCAATGGAGGTGTACGATATGTCTCTAGTGCTGGGGTTCAGGTTAGGAAAATAAAACCTGGTACAAGTCCTTTATTGTTAGTATTTTTGTCATGGAACCAAAGTTTCTGTACACACCACTTTTCGTAAAAAATTAGTTTTTGATAACATTTTTCACCCTTGGTTATCACACCATTAAATTGCACATACAATTGGCTAGCACTTTGATAAAGAAGGTGAGAAACACTGTCGTCCGTGTGGCTTTCCCCTCCTCACTCTCATTTCCAGCAAGGCAATGTTATGATATAGTGATGTTATGTTCATGGATCCATTGCATTCATCATATATGTGTTTCGCAAGTAAAAAATCGATTTAAAAAACAAATGTAATATATATATATATATATATATATATATATATATATATATATATATATATATATATATATATATATATATATATATATATATATACATATACATACATACATATATACATATATACATATTTACATACGTATATATATATACACATAAATACATATAGACATACATATACACACATAGGCATACATATAAATATATACACACATACAGTGTTCCCTCGTTTAACGCTTGAAATATCCGCTTTAAGTGAAATCCGTTTTTTACGTGTTTTTGTTCATTATATATATTTTTTCATTTACACTATGTTTTTTCATTTACAGGATGTTTTTGTTTTTCATTTACTGTGCATGTTTTTTCGTGCATGGTTGTTTATTTATTTATTTATTTTTCGTTTACAGTACTGTACAGTATATGTATGCTTGCATCAAACAGTTTTGTAAATTAGGCAAGCTGAACGCATTCTGTACTGCAGAGAACATATGGCTGTAATTATTTTCTGTAAAATGTGTTTTGTGTAAATAGTTTTGGTGTATGGAACAGATTGTTTGGAATCCCAAAATTTGCTTCAACTTCCATACGATTGGTTTTTCAACCAATCTTTTGGAACGGACCAGCAAAAAAAAAGTACCAATTTACATAAAGTAGGACTTGATTGGGCAGCTTTCATGCCGTTATGTAACTTAACTCAAATATTTCAAACTAAAATGTTGTCTGCCGGGTCGAATACAGGTTAGGTTAGGTTACTTCATTGGTACCCGAAGGTAAACTTGCTTAAAAAAACAGGACATTTACAGGAGAAAGTAGAATATCAAACATGCAATAAAAAAAGAACCACCACACTACAAGCAACAAAAACATTTGATAACATTGACAATTGTAAATATAGTTCCCCATAAAAAAAAAACATAAAAAAAATTTGACAAGCCAGAAAAAAAAATTCCATAAATAAGATTACACAAAAAATATGGGCAAAATGCGATTACTAGCTTACATTTCATCAAAAGCTTATGAAGCTAAATATCCTTTTAAAAAGCATCGTCACAAACACGTTCCGACTATGACATATTTTCGCTATTTTTGATAATGTTCTCTAAGTTTGGTCTTTGTAGCATCTTATCTCAGGTGACCCAAACTGCACCCGATTCCACTTACAGACTTAGGCTACCTTCACACTGCATGACACCCAGTTTGGATTTCTTTGGTAGATCCAATCTTTTTAGGCGAGTTACACATACCAAAAAAAACATGAATGGAATGCGCCCGTAAACTGATGCACATGCGCACAAAACATGGAGGTAAACATGGCCTCCATTTGTCTTGGCGTCGGTCCTGGCACATTTATGGCAATTTTCAAGGAGTTTGTGCAATTGTGGTCATCATTTATTATTTCACAATAATGAATTTGCATGGACTGTTTTGGTGGTGTCCCGCTGTATTTTAATCACTTCTATTTTTACTCTTATTTTCCTTTTCCACTTTTCTTCTGATTTGAATCACTTCTGAAACATCTATTCGCCAACACCTCTTTTCTGCTCCTTTGCCCAGTCCCAGTATTTACTTTCACGCCTGTCTAATTTGGCGAAAAATTGTGACTTATGCGATTTGATCGTTCAGACTGTATTCTTATGGGAGTACAGTAGGGAAAGGGTTCTAATGGCCCCATTCCTGGGTGGATCTCGCGTGAGAGGAACAGCGTGGTTAATAATCTTGCAATGCAGTTTACTGAAAACGATGGAAAGTGCCACTCTACACAGCAAATGACGTTGTGGTCAAAGTTGGAATTGGCACAAAACGCATTTTAAGATATTCAACACTCTACTGCCATCTGGCGACTAAAGTGGATACTGCACCCCCACAATTTGTCCCATTTCATATGTCAGGTAAACCGCGATGAATGGGCCAATATGAATCCCCTTCCTATTGCATATGATTTATAGCCGCATATTAAACGGGATTTGACAAAATCGGACACATATCGCATGAGGGCAAAACAATCTATAATTGGCCTAAAATACAGGTGTCAAACTCAAGGCCCGGGGGCCAGTTCTGGCCCGCCACATCATTTTTTGTGGCCTGCGAAAGCCTGGAAAAAATGGGTTTCAATAAAATATTTTTTTTTATTTTTAATGTTTTACTAAATGCATTCGTTCTTTCAATTTTGACAGAAAAAAATGTATATTTTAAACTTTAATATTATATGATCATGCCAATTATATTACATATGTATTGCAAAACTGTTTTTGTGAGATGAAAACAAATAGTTAAATATATGCTTGTCGCCTTTATACATAAAAAAATCTAATAATCAAATGCATATGCATTTCGATTTTTCATGATTAATCAGGTTTTTACCCGCATGCATAATGTAAATTCATTTAAAAAAAGCGGCCCTCTGAAAGCAGCCATTACTGCGATGTGACACTCAATGAAAATGAGTTTGGCACACCTGACCTAAAGTGTCAACATAAACTGAGACTCATCTCTCAAGTTGTTGTTTGGTGCACACCACAGTTGGGATAACCAGGCACCAGAATTAATTCTAACCAAACTAAAAATAGTAATTGTGAACGCACCTTTCAGCTGTACTGCATTTTTAAAACAGTCATGTGATTTTTTTTAAGTGGTTGAGAACACCAGATGGGATTGATTGCCTGAGTGACTACTGTAGTCCGTACATCACGGACACACGTCAACGTTGAAAGCACAGCAGCATATCTCCACCTCCTCCTCCTCTCCCAGACTTCCACTTTTACGGCAGTACATCATCCAGTCCTCAGTCAGCCCCTATCCCCCCTCCCCACCTGTCTCAGACGTGTTTTTGCACTCGCTGTCACCTTGTACACAACACCCCATCTCATGGAAATCTCTCAATCAAAGCATCATTTGCATTTCAAAGTAGCACTTTACAGCCAAGCCGCGGACATAAACTCACATCTGCCTTCAAATAAATAAATTTTGAGGGGGGGGGGGGGGGCGGTGTAAAAGCGAGAGCAGGCAGAAGTCTAAGCTTGACATATTTTATGTAATTTACAGTACATTAGCAAATGCCGTAAAAGTGCACAGCTGCAAAGAGACACAGTGGTCATAGTATTTAGGACGACTTAGGGCGCTAATATGAATCGGGGGCAATGACAAAAAAAGGTTCGCCAGAGACGATGTGGGCAAAAGGCCTGGAAACTAATTGAAAAAGTGTCTGCTTTAACACATTGTAGCTAGAGCTGCAACTAACGATTAATTTGATAATCGATTAATCTGTCGATTATTACTTCGATTAATCGATTAATAATCGGACAAAAGAGACAAACTACATTTCTATCCTATCCAGTATTTTATTGGAAAAAAACAGCATACTGGCACCATACTTATTTTGATTATTGTTTCTCAGCTGTTTGTAAATGTTTCAGTTTATAAATAAAGGTTTATAAAAAAAATATATGAAAAAAATAAATAAAACTTTGCACATGCGCATAGCATAGATCCAACGAATCGATGACTAAATTAATCGGCAACTATTTTAATAATCAATTTTAATTGATTTAATCAATTAGTTGTTGCAGCCCTAATTGTAGCACATTGTAACACAAAACACTCACATCTCAATGCTTGGCCCTTCCCAAATACCACAATTTTAACATGTATTAAAAAAACAAAAACATTTTAGATAATAAATACTCTGCTGTTTATGTTCCACACGGACGTATTTGAGTGACGGACTGGTTGAAGTCGCGATATGAATTTCTGTGTACCAAAGGTAACGTTCAACTTTCCAGTTTGTTGAGTCAAGACTAGACGGAAGCAATTGGAACACGTTAAATAAAGCATCTGCAACTTCTTGATATTTTCATGGATAAAAGTCTGCCATTTAGACATGTGTGCCTGTATGCTGCGGGAGGCTGGCTGCAGCTTGTGTGACGCGGACTAACAATGTTGTGGCGAGGCTGACTCGCCGGGTCGACTGCTATCTGGTAAGACATATTCATAATTATTTGTTTCTATGCTGTGGTCGTCAGATTCTTCTCTTTTGCATTCATTTTCTCAGGTCCGGTGGTTGGAGGGCAGGATTGTATTGATCTCTGAGCTGCCTGCAAATGCACATGTCAACCGTCTAATCAAAATGTATATTTGTTTCTTGTGTAAACAAAAATGTGTGACAACAAATTGACTCTGTATTGCTTAAAGGGCACAACCCTGTGACAACTATTACTTTTACCGGCAGTGGAGTGGGCTTGTAACTGAAATTATTAAAGCATATCAAAAGGCTCAGAGCTCATATCTCAAATTACTACTTAATTGAGGTACTGGTCCTAAATTGGTATTTTAAGAGATCAAAATTATAATCATTACATTAACTGAGGAGAGATGCTCAAAAGTTAATTTGTGGCAGTAAGTACATAAACTTCCTCTCTCTACCAATATCTTCTCCCAACGCTAACTTCTAACCTTACAAACTGAGCCCACCCCCCGTGTGGCTCGTGATGAAGATGTCTCGCACATCCACTTTTACCTCGCCTCTGTCAATCACTGTCACAGCCGGGCCGGACTGGGGAGGATCTTTTAAATGGCCAGTGACGGGGGAATCAGAGAGTGAACAAAGAAGTCGTCAGTGGATCACAGGAGAGGCTTTTGATGGTGAGGCTCAGGTACCTCTCATCTCAAGTTAGCATCTCCCATGCAGCACGACTCCCCCCCTGGTGCTCTTCACCACATCCAACTCAGCGGTCTCCTTGCTAGACTCTGAAGCTTTTTAAAAAAGCCCCTTTCAAGACCACTCATCTCCCTTTTTTTAAACACTCCTTGAACCCTTTTTTTGCTGACAGCCTTGCCTGAGGCTGTGATTCGGATCCCGTTGGTGCAAGAGCTTTGAACCCCCGCAATGTTCCCAGTGCTACCTTCAACCCCTTTACCCAAAACGTTTTTTACTTTGTCCCATCTCATTGTTTCTAATGTTCTACATGTCTGTTGTGTGAATTGTCTTCGGGTAAAGACTCGCAGGCCTCTGGATATCTTGTTCAAACAACCAAACACAATTTTTACACAATTGCCAAGCTCAGTGGTTTCTTGGGAAGGTCAACTGTTTGTAGAGTTTGACAACTGCACTCCGACATTAGGAAGTGGGGAAACTACAGTATCTGTTTTTTTTCTATCGTATTAGCTTGGCTATTTTGTTATTTACGCCCCTACCTTAGTACACTTAAGAGTTTACAATAGGTACATACCTGTATAGAATTATTTATGCAATGAGATGTGTCATTTGAAATATATAACTTTTTAAATGTTAGCAGACACATTAGGTATATTTGCACAAAGTATCGGTGCCGGATAGGTTTTGCTGATACCAGCCTGAATTGTACTCTATTTCGGATCGGAAAGAAAATAAGTGGCATTGCACATCACTACATTTCAGCAAGGCTTTCTACGACTATGCTACTCGTAAAACGTATACATTGTTCAATGTATAGATTTACCATCCAGTGAAAACGACACAAGTGAGTAACCAAGGTAAAATGCGGTAGTAGCGACATGGTCTAAGGCTGTGTGAGTTCTGTTGGCACTGGGGAAGCTGTGGTTCTCCGAACATATATTGTGACATTGTAAAGCAGACTTTCTTTTGGAAATTTGCCCTGATTGGTTGCCAGTCACAGTACATGTTCTCACTTCAAACTGAGAGTATTATTTATTTTTAGGGGGAAGAAACCCCGCCTTGAACAAGTTTTGTAACTTTAACCATACATGTTTTCAAGTGTTGGACAAAGACTTTCTTCTCATTTGTAATTCTACTCCGTCAACAGAAGACTGGGCTCCATGACAATTTTGGGCTTTGCTTTAATGAGAGCTCGTTCCGAGTAAAAAGACAACTAATTAGAGACAAAATGGAAAAGCAGAAGAAGTCCTCGAGACACTGTGCCAAATTCCGGTTAAGTTCTCTCCAAAGACTTAATAATACCTTGTTAAAAAAATTTCATGATGCACAGCAGGTGCCTAAGACTTTCCATTTCCCCTCCTCAGATGTTTGCTGATGGATGTTTTTTAAGCAGCTCTTCACAGTTCTGAGGATGTTCAGCAGTCATTGTTTGCTTGGTGTTTTAGCCATTTTCTTGCCTGGTCACTGAGTTGCACTCGTGGAGTTAACCTTGCTTATAACCCTCGCTTGCAGTTGTCTGAGGTTTTGTGCAGTTCCTGGGCAGGACGCCAGTTGAGAGTTTGGAAAAAAAAAAATCTCTCACACAAGCTCATGAAGGCTAACATATACGGTACAAGTACAGGGTGGAATTACATGGAGCAGCGTACATAATGACATGGATTGGCTGTTTCGTAGTAATGAATGGACATAGTGTTCAGGTATTAAAGGTCAGGTTAGGCGAGAGCCTCTGAAGTCTTGACTGTGTGACCTTTAGGAAACAAGTCTTCACGATGTGACACCTCTTCTTAAGGTCTATTGCCACACTTGGACATTTCACTTAAATCAATCTCAAGACGTTTAACAATTTAACAACAACAGAAAGTTGGATTATGAAACAAGTGGGTTGAATTACTTTAACGTCCGTATTTAGGAACTGGTTAAAATGCTGATTAAACATGGAATAAGATTGAGGGTTGCCGTACTGCATGTGCCAAAATGAGGTGTACAAAAACAGCAACAAAAATAACAGAGCTATAGTTATTCTGATTATCACTAATACAAGTTATGTGGACAACCTGGTAAACCAAAAATAAAGATGGTAATGCCATAAAACCCATTTGTACCAAAGCGATCCTCATCCAAAATCCTATACAAATGCAACCTAATTTCCAGAAATATAAAAACTAGAGCACGACTTTTCTCTTCACAGAATGATGTGCCAAAACATTGCCTTGAATGTCACCATCTCTCCGGTCTTAATCCTGTTACAGATGCATTTATCGATCGGTGTTAATCCTATAAATCGTCGTGCGCACAACAGACTCTCAAGAACGCATTTAGTCCACCAATGTGATGTGTGTGCGTGTGTGTGTTCAGAGAGTTGAAGGTTGTTTGTCACACACCGTGGTAGACAAAAACAAACCTTGAGAGGTGGAAAATACATTTAGTACCCATGTGGATTAGAGTGACATGTGTGCATAGAAAACCATGGCTTCCTGAATCTAAGTACTACATTAACCTGAACATAAAACGGCATTTATGCCAAGAAATAACAAAAATAAAAAAAGGGTCATCTTTAATTTGGGGTCCAGAGATTTACAAGCAAACTAGCAGATGCCGCCAAATCGACTTTTCCTCAAATGAGCTTTGCTTCCTGTCACTCACATACCATGCAGCCAAGAGACTCATAAAATACAGAGTAGTGCTAATTTGAAGGTAATGGTGAACAGTAAAGTTACATAGAACTGTTAGCAGCAGCTAAGAAATATAAATACATAGTATTTTACTCCCCTATAACCATATATATAAATATAACCAGTTGTTAGTTCACTGAAATGGAAGAGATGATTTAAAAAAAAACTAGGTCTTTAATTTTTTTTAAACTAAAATCAGGTCTTAAATAGGTTTATTTGAGTCAATAAGGTATTATGTTATTCATGATCAAAAAGTTGATTCAATAAGACGTTGCATCCTCTGACTTTTGATTTACAAACATCGAAACATCACGTTTTTCTGTCTTTCTCTAAGCATATGTTCCTCTTTGTCGTCAAGGTTGATTGCTTTTTCATCATAATCCAGTGACCCTCACATCATGCCACAATCTTGCTAATTAACACTTGGTTTTTAGTTGCTTTTCTTGACTGCCCCTATTAACTATACTAAGGCAATGAGAATCAAAGCCATCTTGAGCCTATTCATTGTGTACTCGACATCTAGCAGTGGAAAGCATGATTAAAATAAATCGTACAACTAGCAACGAGAAGAGTCATGTCATTGCAATGTTTTTCTAACCTTCCTGTTTGTGTTGAGCTGAGGGTCACAGATGGCCATTAAATACAAAACAAAAGTGAAGGCAGGTCGCTAATGAGATGGTTCTTACACTCTCTGAAAATGTGCCATGGCACCAGGAAAATGTTCATTAAGATTTTGTCTATTATGGATAACTAATGTTCATCTGAATTGGAGTTTTTACGACTCCACAATAATAGAGTTGGAAAAAAAACAATTATATATGTGGTATAAGCTAAGCACATCTGACCTGGTACTAGAAATAGTGCCTGGTCATGCCAATGGAAAATCTCTGAACCATTATGCTTTAGCCTATCAGCGTATTTTTCTGTACGGAAATTTTAGGGCCTCATCTACCATACTAAGACCCAAAAACCATGCGCTAGACAATGTGTGCAAACTATAAAATTCAGTGTTTTGCAGGTGATCTAATAAGACTGCATGCACAATTGATAAGTGCGTAAGCTATTTAAATTAAGTTTTTGTGTGTATACTGACTGTAACCATGGAGACACTCATTCGCCTCCACATTTATGACATCAAATGGTCCAACCTATAGTGTTCCATCATGTTGTTGACATGCGGCACACAAAAATAATATGTACCACCTTTTCTGGGCTGTATTGAAGTGCTGTCAAAACCACTGTTTCTTGACCATAGTTGGGCCACAAGTTCCCCCTAAAAATACCTGTTTCTCAGCTGTGGTCTGTATGGGCAGCAGCAGGTACTCAGTTGTAGTACACTTTTCTACCACTTGTGGCAGTAAACAAGATCAAACAAACAGAAGAAGTCTGGAGCTAAAGTCATAGAGAATTGTTTTAAGCGCAAAAAAATATGACTAAAGAGGTGAAGCTATACTTTCATTTTTAATCTAATTTGTTGACAGTTTAGTTAGGACACATTAATTTAGTGTGATTTATTTTAGCAAAACATAATAGTATGTACATGTATTTTTTGTATTTTTTTTTCTAATCAGCCTAACCTAAGCCTGAGAATATAACTATTGAATAATGATTAAAATTAACAGTACAATTTTTAATTCAGTTTTAATATTTGAGTGGGTCCCAGGCCCTGCTGTAGTGGAAAAGTTGGGCCCCGAGGTCAAAAAGGTTAAGAACCCCTGTGTAGACAACATAAACTACTTTTAGCAGGCAGAAGGCATTGAACTGTTGTGACTGTGCGCCTGGAATGATTTACACACGCAAGAAAATGCATATTGCAAAAAGTTTTTCATAAAGGGGATGTATTAAAATATATATCTGAATAAATTATCATAAAAAAATAATAATAATTAAAAAACAAATTAATCGCCATTAAGTATTTTAACCGTTTGACAGCCCTAGTTTTAATACAGGCATCCCTTTAATACAGAGGTGTCAAACAGGTTTTTTCCGGCCCCCTGGATGAGTTTGCTAAGTATAAAAATGAGCCGAAATGTTTTAATGAAAGAAACTGCTGTTATAAATGTGTCCACTAGATGTCGCAATAGCAATTCCTTGTATCTTTGTAGATTACGCTACATATGTAAAAAAAAAAAAAAAAACAGTGCACCAGTCGAGGAAAATGACCAAACTACACAGATAACATCATGTAATTTGATTTTGAGATTATTTTTTTATCTTGATAGACTGAAAATTAACACCAATGAGTTGACTGATGAACATTATCACATAATTTATTCAGAAACTATAAATAACGACAAATAAAGATATATTACTATTAACCGCAACATGTAAGTGTAAAAAAAAAATCCAACAACATTATGATTTGTACATTTTCAGAATGTGCTTGTTCTATTTTTAAACAAAGGCAACAATCTGAAGTTGTCTTTATTTGTAGGTTATCGTGCTGTGATTTTACCAGTCCAGCCCACTTGGGAGTATATTTTTCTCCATGTGGCCCCTGATCTAAAATGAATTTGACACCCCTGCTTTAATAGATCAGGCCCTTAATGCAGTACAGCGGCGTACCGAGTTCCAACACGGTACCCATTAGGTGAAGGCCAGGGGTATAGAGTATAACTTTCGGTAACACTTTAGTATGGGGAACACATATTCAGCATTAATTAGTTGCTTATTAACATGCAAAGTAGTAACCTATTGGCTCTTAATTAGTCATTATTAAGTATGTATTAATGCCTTATTCTGCATGGCCTTATTATACAACCAGTAAGCCATTGACTAAGAGTGTTCCCTCAATAACCTCAGAATTATTGCTTATTAGTAACCCTAACCCTAACCCTAAGCCAGCTATAGTGTATAAGCCTAACCCTTATACACTATATTGCCAAAAGTATTTGGCCACCCATCCAAATGATGAGAATCAGGTGTCCTAATCACTAGGCCCGGTGTATAAAATCAAGCACTTAGGCATGGAGACTGCTTCTACAAACATTTGTGAAAGAATGGGCCGCTCTCAGTGATTTCCAGCGTGGAACTGTCATAGGATGCCACCTGTGCAACAAATCCAGTCGTGAAATTTCCTCGCTCCTAAATATTCCAAAGTCAACTTTATTATAAGAAAAGTGAAGAGTTTGGGAACAACAGCAACTCAGCCACCAAGTGGTAGGCCACGTAAACTGACAGAGAGGGGTCAGCGGATGCTGAAGCGCATAGTGCAAAGACTTTCTGCACAGTCAGTTGCTACAGAGCTCCAAACTTCATGTGACCTTCCAATTAGCCCACCTACAGTACGCAGAGAGCTTCATGGAATGGGTTTCCATGGCCGACAACTGCATTTAAGCCATACGTCACCAAGTCCAATGCAAAGCGTCGGATACAGTGGTGTAAAGCATGTCACCACTGGACTCTAGAGCAGTGGAGACGTCTTCTCTGGAGTGATGAATCACGCATTTCCATCTGGCAATCTGATGGACGAGTATGGGTTTGGAGGTTGCCAGGAAAACGCTACATTTCGGACTGCATTGTGCCGAGTGTGAAATTTGGTGGAGGAGGAATTATGGTGTGGGGTTGTTTTTTCAGGAGTTGGGCTTGGCCCCTTAGTTCCAGTGAAAGGAACTTTGAATGCTCCAGGATACCAAAACATTTTGGACAATTCCATGGGATGGCACTTCAAGTTCATATGTGAGTAAAAGCAGGTGGCCAAATACTTTTGGCAATATAGTGTATGTTCCCCTAGTGTCCAAATAACTCTAAATTTAGTATTTGTTACTTTAATAAGCAACTAATTAATGGTGAATATGTTACCCATACTAAAGTGTTACCTAACTTTCTATTGTCGCACATCTACTGTACACTGTAACCAAATACAGTGCAGTCCAGCCTTTGGATAGCGATTGTTCCAAGGAGAAGCTCTAAGAACCAAGGTACATACCAAACCGTAATAATGGTGTACATACAACCACGGAAACGTGCATCCATTGGAACCAAGTCATATGCAGGGGGACAAATCTGTTTCACTTTAATTAATAGCAAACAGCTCCTCCCACGTAGAGTATAATCCATCCCGCTTTCTTCACCACCATGACGCCATCTGTCATTTTTAGTTGTAGTTGCACTCTAGGAGGAGGGATTTGGAAAGAAATCATAAATGACACTTAGATTGCTTTTACAAGGAACCTATCTTGTGTGCGTGTGTGTGTGTGATCATTTCCAGGAAATAGCTGAAGAAGTGTCATGTTATAATGAACGGCTGATCTCACCCTCCATCGCTTTGTTTGCAGCTCATAACCACAGCGGATATGAACGGAAAGACGGCAGCGAGCTCTAATGGCCTTAACTGCATTATACGGGTGATTGGGACACAATTCATATGGAAATATTCATTCCATCCGTAATCCTAAACAAAACATATTGTGTCCTAGTTGAGGAATTCATAATCCCTAAATGCCAGGAGATGCCGAACACTCGCGACCAAGAACGCGAGTGTTTAGTGTCTATCAAAGCCCAGCGCATCCCGATCTTGCCAGCTAAAACGTTTGTTTGCCTCAGCGCGGCAACGCCGTAACAGGAAGGGATTGGAAGGATAAGAAAACGGCTAAAAATTGAAAAAAACAAAACAAAAGAAAGGAGCGAGTGCAAGAGATAAACTCATTTCTGATCTTTAGTGACAATACGACTTGGCGTTTAGTCAGGAGGACTCCATACTGATGAAAGAGTGCATGAATAAGGGATGCAGGGAGGATGTCAGCCCGGCTACGGAGGAGTGGAAAAGACAGAACGGGGGAAAGATGAGGCATGCGGGGAAGACAAAGAGCGAGAGTGAACTGTTTGGACACCTCTGGCTACTTTCCCTCGCCTATTACGGAGTCTGGATCTGACTTCACAAGTCATTAGCGGCAGTGTAAATCAGCAATTAGGTACACAAATGAAGAAATGTCAGCTATTACCTGGAGCACACCAGGCCGGCAGACCTCGCCACGGAGCGTTCCGATACAGCCGGGCAGCCAGTGACCCACGCATGCATTATCAACACTGACACACACATAAATAGGGTCCCCACTCACTGTTAAATGAGCTGTACTTTACTGGTTTAGGCAGCAGGGTGGTGGAAAAAAACCTGGAAACTTTGTTGTGTTTAAAGGTCCCCCAATCAGCAGAATTGAGTTTTTAATGATGTTATGACACTAAGCTGTATCCCTCGCAGGGACGCCACCATAATAGCACCGGTGCTGACCTAAACTATAGTAACTAGACTGAAAGTAAGTAATTTGGTGCCTCATTTCGGTGCTAAATGAAAACAAACTCAGCAACCTGTTGGCAGTGATATTGCATAAGTAAAATCTTGTAAATAATGTGAGTCTGACACTTTTGTTAAACTTTATTTATTAACCCACCAACAGCATTCCTCAAAACACTGTTAGGGCCACAGCGCTCGCCTAGCCCTGTAGCCATAACAACAAGACAGCACTTTCTCAAACTGCACCAATGACGGGATATGTTGTATTCAGGAACACCGGGAATTATGAGAAACAAACATTACACCTCAAGTTGTTTTTTGCAAGTATTGCTGCAATAACCATGACAAGTTAAAGTTAAAGTACCACTGATAGTCACACACACACTACATGCGACTAAATTACTTTCTGCATTTGACCCAACCCCTTGTTTCACCCCCTGGGAGGTGAGGGGAGCAGTGAGCAGCAGTGGTGGCCGCGCTCGGGAATCATTTTGGTGATTTAACTCCCAATTCCAACCCTTGATGCTGAGTGCCAAACATGGAGGTAATGGATCCCATTTTTATAGTCTTTGGTATGACTCGGTCGGGGTTTGAACCGATCTCAGGGCGGACACTCTGAGCAGGCCAGTGAGAATTGTTTTGTTAAATTTTTGAATGTATTAGTTATCATTCAATTCATACAATTAAAGTTTTTCATTTACTAGTCCAGTAATTCTCAAACTTTTTTCACCAAGTACCACCATAATGACCAATGTTAAAATACAGTAGCATAATAGGCCTAAGTATTAATTTCCCGTGATGAATATTGAGAATAATGAATATTTTAACCCTGTGAAAATGCACTCATTTATAGTCATCCTCTTCAATACAAAGTCAATGGTGTCACGATTTTAGGTGTGACCTTTTTGTTAAACATGTCATAACTTTCTTGATATTTACACCAATTTAAAAAGGTTGGTATCGTTGGAGTTTTTTTTTAACAAAGAAACAGAAAAATAGGTTTTACAGTTAGTGTATTTTTAATTGATCAAATTCATGAAATTAGCGTCGAAGTGACGGAAAATCTGAGTAAACATGATTGGTCCGACTCAACTTACAATATGTGAGTCACATCACAGCGACCAGGAATAGAAAGTGGCCAGTCTAAAAAAAATCAATATTCGACTCTACCTATTTAAAATGTATTTAGCAGACTTACAGATACATGTATTACTTACACTTTAAAAAAAAGGAATTCCAATAAAGTTTTTACTCACTGTAGATTTTTTGCAGGGGAGTTTAGTCGAGTGTAAACGTACCAAATTTTGTCAGTGCTTTCTGGCGCGAGTACTTGTCCAATTCGAAAATGTCGATGTTCTAAATAAACAAGGGTATGTGTTCTACATCATGAGTATCGTGTGGTGGTGATGAAAACAATGCAGATGATCTCTGAAAACAGCCGTCCGGTCGCTACTCTCAATGGTGCATTTAAGCGTGAAACGCTCTGAGTGACCACTGTACCGAGCCAGCCAGTGGCCAATACACACATACTTACTCTTAGGCCCTGTCTACATTAAGCCGGAATACTCCTTAAACAAATAATTATTTAGCCTAAGCCCCGTGTCAGCCACACTAACCCACCCTCCTTGTGTAATTTTTTACACGGGTAAGGGCGCCGTGTATTTCTTGAATCTCCGACTCTTAGCTTTGTATGGACTCATTGATCGTTTACAAACTGAATTCGGAGAGGAAGTGAGGCCAGAAAGACCGCGCTCCACACAGGAAGTGACGTCAGAAAGAAGAAAACGCGCGATTGCAGCTATTTCAGATACAACATTTCTCAGACGACAACATAGCAATGTTGAGCGACGGTTTTGGATAAGGCCTGGAAGAACGGCAGCCTGGTGGGATATGTTTGTCAGTGAGTGCCTTGTGCCACAGGAATGGCAAGAGAACTTTCGAATGTCCAGGTCAGCTGTGATTCTACTTAGCGAAAAATTTCATCCATTTGTCGAAAGGGAGACAACGAGAAAGCGGGCTCCCGTGGACGAGGGAGTACTACGGAAAACAGCGAATGCATTTGGACTGGCAAAGCAGACTATCAGTTATTGTCCGCCATGTATGTCGAGCGATTACTCAACGTCTAGTTTTGTACTCCATAACTATTGTGAAGCCATGAAGTGGTTGCGGCCGTCAAGCACGACCGCCAATTTCAGCCTACAAGCACAGTGTCCTGACCACATATCTAGATCCCTAGATTGATTGTTGTAAAATGTTCTTTATCACATTATTTACTTTCACACGTCCATTAAAAATATGATTCATGTATGATGGCTCAGGTGTGATTGACTACAATAGTCTAACAGCTGCTGATGGAGAGGCAAGCAAGGTTTACTGTTAAAAGAAATGTGGCAATAGTCTACATTGAAACACAGGGTAAGGATACACTTCCAGGTCAGAGGTGAGTGTGTTTCCTTGCGTGCTGTGGAAGGGGTTTGTGATCAGCGCACTGTTGGAGTAAAGGTCAGCGCCACTGTCCAGGGTGCTGAAAACAGCGCGCCATCAGACGGGGGCGTGGCATGTGCTGACGGAGAGACACAGCTGGCAGATGATTAGTTTGTGCAGGTGGTACGTGTTAAGCTAATCATCTGTTGTCTTTAAGAGTGAGCGGCCGGGTGCAGGAAAGGAGGAAGTTGGGAGGGAGACTGAAAAGTCACAAGTAAAGCTGAGTATTTGATGGTGGTGTTGGAAAACATTAAAAACCTATTGAAAACTCTATGCGCTTGGTCACTTTGACGTGCATCTGTGGAACCGCAAGACAGCGACTTCTACACGTGCGTACTAGGTCGCGTTGCGCCGGCGGATGATGGGGGGAGGGAGACTTAAACGGTGGCATTGTGTGTGTGTGGACAAAGATAAGGTTAGGTGGGATATAGCCTGGATTGTGTAGAAGGAGCCTTAGCCCAGTAGCATTGAAGCTAAAGACATACATAAGGTCCCATACTAAAAGAACATTTCAACTGACTAAAGTTACATTTTGGCGAACACACTTACTATCCACTATTGTGGGACCTCTGATGTTAATTTTAAATAGTTTTTTGTTTTTTTTTATAATATCCAACCTTTAACTGTAAATCATGTTGACCTCTCATTGCGGAGTTTTTAAATCATGACTCTCCAAACTACGACTAGCCAAACCCTCCATATTTGTTGACATTTGGACCAAATTAAAAGTATCTGGCCTCGAATGGGGCCTTAGTGGATTGAGTGCCATTGTAGTTAAGTGTTGTATTGTTGCAGAACTGGGCTTTCAAAAATGTATGCCGTCATCGCAGTTGTTCTAATTATGCAGCCACCCAAACAGAAGCGCCTCTTATCTGCAGGCACTCCATCCTTACAGATTTTCCGCTACGATCAAGAATACACACACACACACGCACACACAGTACAGCTTCTTTCCTGAGCACGTGCAGACTCACCTTGTGCACAACTTTGCAGCATTAAAGTGTGATAAGATCAAACGTGAACACTCGGCGCCCTAGATTTACTTCATGTCCAAATGTTGGCTGGGTACAGTGACAGATATATAGGATGCTGCGATTGCTGTGACTCCGTCAGATGGAAGCGTCGGAACTGCTACCCTCCAGGGATGTGCTTACTCTAATGCAAGTTATTAAAGCAAACAGCTGCATTAGCCATGGGGGACCACTCTGTGTGTGCTCCACATATTTGGGTGTGAAGAGGGTGAGATTGTGCAGAAGTGACATAAACATTCGGTGTGAATATATAGACACGCTAGGTCTGGGATAGCTATATAAAGAGCCTGCAGCCAAGGATGTTGATGCCGGTAATTACATTTATTTATATTGTCCTACGCTTGTGCAAAATATCATTTTACACCTCATACAACCGCTTTCGCTCAGCTAGCTAACACATTGTAATGAAGGCCCCGTTGATATCACACTGCACCCTCAAACGTTTGCGATGTAAAGCATTTACTCACACATCCCACACAGTGCTAGGTAGTAAACCTAGTGTAGTGTCGGACCGGCAATGCCAGGTGGTTTTTGTCAGCCCTCTTTGATTGCCTGCTACATGGAATACATTCATGTTGTGGCGCCCCCTATAGGTTGTGTTCTAAATGTTTTGGAAGACACGTTAGTATACTATTTATAACTAGAAGAGGCAAATCATAAAGGAATTGCGTGTGAATGCTCCAATGCTGAAGTTGAACTGAAATGCTGACAGAATGTAGTATGAATATAAGAATAGTTAAGGCTAATGGAATGTAGTGTATATGTAGAAATGGTTTAAATGTTGAAATGGTTTAGACCAGGGGTCCCCAAACTTTTTGACTCAGGGGCCGTATTGAGCGGCTAGGAGACACCAAGAGTAACAAGCGGTAGAAAATAGATTAGAAAGGAAAGATTTTTTTAAAAATAAATAAACAACAACAAAAAAAAAACAACAACATTTTTTTACTTGGGACTTCCTGTGGGCCGGATTTTGGATGCTGGGGGGCCGGATCCAGCCCGCGGGCCGTAGTTTGGGGACCCCTGGTTTAGATGCTGAAATACTTTAAATGTTGGAATGGTTTGAATGTTGAAGAGTTTGAATTTCCAGGGAAACCGGAATTTGGTTTGGAACTTGAGAAAGTGTTAGGTTTGAATGTCCAGGATGAGTGGAATGTGTTGAAGTTGGAACGGTTTGAATCGGGTGAAAAATGTGGACGGTAGAGCGCGCCAAAATCTGGAGAATAATAATAATAATATTAAGTTGAATAAATAGATGTATTTTGGTGTCGAAAACCACAATAAATTGAATAAATAGATTAATGTTGGTGTAGAAAACCACAATAAGTTGAATACATAGATTAATTTTGGTGTAAAAAAAACATGTGTGTGATCATTAGACATAAATGGTGTATGATTTACGGACAATTCGTACCTAAGTTTCACTCGTGCCCCTGAAAAGGACGACCATGTTCTTCTATGTTGCACCGGTTGTACACACACGGGCCTGTCGGTCCCCAAAAGGTGGTTACCAAATCCTGCGGTGATTGGGCTTAACATCCTAGTGCAGAGCTATTCACCTGGCACCTCGGGGGGCCAAATCCGACCCGGGAATGCTAAGTTCGGGTCAAGACTTGGGACACAAACATGTTGTGCTCCTGTTGTATAGAGAAAAACTTAGATCACTGTTCTGTGAACCATTATGCTTTAGCCAATCAGCGTATTTTTCGGTACGGACATTTTAGGGCCTGATCTACCGTACTAAGACCCAAAAACCATGCACTAGACAGTGTGTGCAAACTATACAATTCAGTGTTTTGCAGGTGATCTAATACGACTACATGTACAATTGATAAGTGCAAAAGCTGTTTAAATTAGGTTTTTGTGTGTATACTGACTGTAACCATGGAGACACTCATTCACCTCCACATTTATGACATCAAATGGTCCAACCTGTAGTGTTCCGTCATGTTGTTGACATGCGGCACACACAAATAATATGTACCACCTTTTCTGGGCTGTATAGAAGTGCTGTCGAGACCATTGTTTCTTAACCATAGTTTGGCCGCAAGTTCCCCCTAAAAATACCTGTTTCTCAGCTATGGTCTGTATGGGCCGCAGCAGGTACTCAGTTGGAGTACACTTTTCCACCACTTGTGGCAGTAAACAAGATCAAACAAACAGAAGAAGTCTGGAGCTAAAGTCATAGAGAATGTTTTAAGTGCAAAAAATATGACTAAAGGGGTAAAGCTATACTTTCATGTTTACTCTAATTCGTTGACAGTTTAGTTAGGAAACATTACATTTGTGTAATTTATTTTAGCAAAACAATAGTATGTACATGTATTTTTTTGTAATTTTGTTTTCTAATTTCTGTTAACACATTGGCAGATCCTTGCATTGACATTTAACCTTGCTAGCAAACAGAACACTGGGGTCCAACTTGTGATTTACATAGCTGAGAAGTTCCACAAGGCACTCCTTTAAGTCCTCTCATTTTTGATAGTTACACAACGTTATCGTATTGTGATTCTTGTAACTGAGGTGTAACTTCAGATGCAGTCATTAGTTGTACCAGCGGTGTTCCAAAAGGTTCCGTTTTAGGTTATTTCTTTTTCGTCATTTGGGCTATTCAACTGGTACATGCCAGCACAGTTTAGACCAGTGGTTCTTAACCTTGTTGGAGGTACCGAACCCCACCAGTTTCATATGCGCATTCACTGAACCCTTCTTTAGTGAAAAATAAAATGTTTTTTTTTTTCAACTTCAAGACAAAGTTATGTTTTTGGTAACACTTTAGTATGGGGAACATATTCTTAGTAACAACGACTTAATTTAGAGTTATTTGGTGAGGGTTAGGGCCAGGGTTAGAGGGTTAGGGTTATAATAAGGCCATGCCGAATAAGGCACTAATAAGTACTTAATAATGACTAGTTAAGAGCCAATATGTTACTAATTTGCATGTTAATAAGCAACTAATTAATGGTGAATATGTTCCCCATACTAAAGTGTTACCATGTTTTTTTACTGGTGCACAAAATGAACAAAACCAACAGTGCATAAAGTCACAACAAATTACACACCTGCAAATCAGTGTGACTTCTGCTGTTGCCATATCCATAATACGCCGATAGGGAGAAGTTTTTATTTACACGATGAGTCGGGTGTGTCTTGACCTCCACCGAACCCCTGAGCCCGACTCACCGAACCCCTAGGGTTCGATCGAACCCAGGTTAAGAACCACTGGTTTAGACTCACATTTGGCAGCCAATTCTGTAACGCTGACAAAATAAATAGACCACAATCAAATATCTACTGGAATATAAAAAATAAGGCTAATAGTGAAGGGAAACATGTGGACCCCCAAATCAATTTAGTTTAATATCCCTGCCCTGAGTTACGGTGGGTGCTATGTAGCTGTGTGGGGAATCTCAAGTCAACCCGACTTATGGTGGTTAAATACCAGCGCCACAATTTAGTGTATCAGTCCGAAAAAAGTAATATCTTAGATAGCACGGTATTGTATACATATCTGCTTGATTTATGATTCAAAATCAAGTAATCCATCAAATTAAAATGACAATATATTTTACAGTAAAAATAACTGGCAGCTCAGTTGCCAGGATAACAACACTAAATCACTATAGTAATGTTTTTCCAGTGACATTGAGATTTTTTTTTTTTCACATTGTATGTAAAAAAATATATAATATTGAAATGCATAGGTAATTGTATAATAATATCATGAGGTGAATCCCCATACTTTTGTATTTCTATATTTTTTTACGGTTATGAGCGGCCCTCTGAGTGGCAGCCATAACTGCAATGTGGCACTCAGTAAAAACGAGTGTTACACCCCTGGTCTACACAAACCACACAACAAAGAAACTTTGGGTATGGACCGCAGATTTGGGGACCCCTTTTCTGGGTGACCAGCTGCAATGGATGCCGATTGGGTACTGTTATTGATGTGAGAGTCCAGTCCATCAGGAAGCCAGCATGGGGTAGTAGGTGGAAATTCTTGCATGTAGACGAGTCGGCAATGCAGAGACGTCACCAACTAATGCGTAGAAGAGTGGTCCACCCCGGGTCACGGTATGGGACAGCTAGCACATTTTTCCAGACTGGTACCTCTCCAGAGATGATCATGCAGCCCCAGACTATGCATAACTCACTTGTGTTGCCAGTTATTCAGACAATACTGTGTTGAGTCATCAGTAGGGGGCAAATACAAGCTGTTCGCTGACTACTTTAAAGGACAGTCAGGTTTAATTTCGATAGAATTGTCCCCTGAGAATATGCCTTCTGACACAGCGCTCTATTTAGCTAGCAGGACGGGCTGACAGAACGTTGAGAATAATAGGGGAGACGAGGGCATAAAACAATTGTGCAGCTCTCCGTATAGGGATACACCTTTTTAGGCCAAACCTGGCAGCGGATTTACACCGCCGCCCCCTGAACACATGACAGGCGTGGCAAGACGCATCCTGGATGGAATTGACGGTAGATGCCTATAAGTCCTGTTTTGGAAAACATGAAATGACCTATCTCCAACATAAACTGCTTGCCTTGCGATTTCCTCTCTCTTTTCACATAAAACACAAACTTTGCTGAGTGAGCACTCACGTCTGAACAACTTTTTACCTTTGCCCGTCTATTCCCTCTCTGAGGCGCTAAAATGGTCGATTTTGAAGTTGCGAGTGTTGATGATTTTGATTTATTTTTTTGTCAGAGTTACACATTTTGGGGGGAAACAATAGCCCTGTTATGTGGAACTCAAATGTCCACTGTAGAGGATGCTGCTTCTCAGGAGGATATATGACCATTACTTCATGGAGGACAGGATTCGCAACACATCTTAGATCAGTGTTTTTCAACCTTTTTATGAGCCAAGGCACATTTTTTTCATTGAAAAAATCCAGAGGCACTCAACCAGCAGAAATCATTTAAAAATGAAACTCAGTAGTCGATATTTACAATAAAAAGTTGTTCTCGCAATTGTTGGATATTAATTCAAACCATAACCAAGGATGCATCAATATAGCTCTTGTCTCAAAGTAGGTGTAATGTCACGACCTGTCACATCACGCCGTGACTTATTTGGAGTTTTTTGGTGTTTTCCTATGTGTAGTGTTTTAGTTCTTGTCTTGCGCTCCTATTTTGGTGGCTTATCCTCTTTTGTTGTTATTTTCCTGTAGCAGTTTCATGTCTTCCTGGAACACTATTCCCCGCACCTGCTTTGTTTTCGCAATCAAGACTATAAGTTGTGCGGACACTATCCTTTTTTGTGGGGACATTGTTGATTGTCATGTACGGATGTACTTTGTGGACGCCGTCTGCTCCACACGCTGTAGGTCTTTGCTGTCGTCCAGCATTCTGTTTTTGTTTACTTTGCAGCCAGGTCAGTTTTAGTTTCGTTTTGCATAGCCATCCCTAAGCTTCAGTGCCTTTTCTTAGCGGCACTCGCCTTTTGTTTATTTTTGGTTTAAGTGTTAGACACCTTTTTACCTTCACACTGCCTCCCGCATATTGTGATCACGACAAACCATGTTTCCGACATCTACAAAGCAATTAGCTACCGGCTGCCACCTACTGATATGGAAGAGTATAACATGGTTACTCTGCCAAGCTCTAGACAGCACAGATACAACAACGGCACATTTGTGGATTTTAATTACTGGTTTGCAAAAAATATTTTTAACCCAATTAGGTGAAATGACAATCTCTCACGGCACACTAGTGTGTCGCGGCACAGTGGTTGAAAAACACTGTCTTAGATAAACTGCTTATATTGCTATTCTTTTTTTTGTACAAACAAAAACTCGATAGAGTAAGCAGTGATGCCTGGATTACTTTTTACATTGCCTGTGTTTGTCGCTCTCCCTCTGTGCCCTTGAGCTAGGAGTGCAAGATAAATATCGGAAAGATAATTTTAACGCTTACTTGTCGTACAGAAAAATTCAGATAACATTTAAAAATAGCTCTAACAAAAAAAAAATACATGTACAATTACCCATACTGTGCTGAAGGTGGGTTAAGGTGAGAAAATTAAGCGCTCCTTTTCCGCTCGAGCTGACATGTAAAAATCATGTAAAGTCAAGACAATGATGTAATGTTATATTTTTTTTAAAGTACAGTAAAAAAAAATCAGATATTACAAAATACCTCCAATGAATTAAACAAAAAAGCTTCAATGAGGGGTGATTACTTGTACTGTGTTATAAGTGGGTTAGGGTGAGCAAAACAAACACTCCTTTTCTCATGCTTGAGCTGTAAACTGCCTGACGTAACTCTTTCAAATTTTCTTGTAATCAGACAATATTTTCGGTATATTTAGATAGAATCTTTACCTGACATGTTTCGACTGTCATCTGCAGTCTTTTTCAGACGGGTCACCTGACCACTGTGACGTGTCGCCTATCAGCTGTTCTTATAGGCGTCCCCTGAGCTTACTGGGTTTTTTTTTTATTTTATTTTTTTAAGAAAAACAAATCAGAAAGTCAAGAGAACGATTATTCAGGAAAATATTACAGTAAAAACGATAAATAAATCAGATATTAAAAAAAAGCTCAGATACATTAAATAAATATTACCCATACTGTGCTGCAGGTGGGTAAGGATGAGCAAATCAAATGCTCCCTTTCTACTGCTCGTAACTTTTCCCTAAGCTCAGTGTAAACAAACATAACGTCGATCGTGTGGGACTTGACCGTTTAAGAGGAAGGCATTTTTTTTCGTGCTATTTGCAGAGGGGTAAAAAACATCACGCTTTAACCTTATCAGCCACCGGAAACGCAGCCATTGCTACGAGGTAGCTAAAGGAGCTAGCCCCAAAAAAGGTTTTCTAACTACAGATAAATCTAATATTTAAAAAACAGATACAAAAAACATTTTTGCATCCTTACTTTGAACCTGAACTGGAATTGAACTGGAAATCTCATGTAAAAAATATACAACATAAAGTAGCAAGAAACACGTCAATAATGAATAAAGCAAAACAGTTAGAATAATATATAATGTTGGATATAGAGAACATTCAAACCCTTTATTTATTGAATCAAAAATACTGAAATTCCACGACATAGTGAATTTGAAAACAGATGCAATTATAAACAAAGCAAACTATAACCTGCTACCCAATAATATACAACAATTCTTCTCAACAAAAGAGGAGAAATATAATCTGGGATAAAAATGTAATTTAAAACAATTGTACGCACGTACAACCCTTAAGACCTTCAGTTTATAGTGTGTGGAATTAAATATTGGAATCAAACAATGTACTAATATGATCCACTTCAAGAAACCCGTCAAACTTAGTGTATACAAAGCACAAAGAAGAAGAACCATGATAAACATTCTGAATTTATCTCATCCATCCATTCATTTTCAAGATAATCTTACTCATCTCACCATATGAAATATAACTTACTTCACCAATTATTATTTATTTATTTTTATTGTGATTACTTATGGAGTATATTGTGAATAAATTGAGAAGAGGAATTGAACACAAGTTTTAGCAACTGTTATGTAAAAGAAAAGGGGTAGGATTAAATAAGCTCTGCTTCTTCCTACTTTTTTTTTTTTTTTTCGAACATGTTGAATAGAGGAACTGGAAATTGTGATGTATCATGTCGTATGCATGCATGTTAGAAATAAACTCAAACTCAAACCTGATGGTTTTGGGAACTGCAGTCAAGCTTGCAAGCTTCTGGGTCTCGAGCCAAAGTGCAGGATGGCTTAATGCGACAGAGCTTTCCCGAACGTGCGGCAAAAATCATCATCTTCAGCCTTGGCCGCAAGAAGCAGGCACAAAAGGGGTTTGGAAGATGAGCCTACGGGCTGGCTGCCATCCACCACAAACTCCCCCCGACTACTAAAACAGGGCTCTGTATGCTAATGAAACTCGGTGGATAAGCAGTGGCAGTCAGGAGACAAATGTGCAAGGCATTAAATCATGCCACCAGTCGCATTAAAGAATAATAATAATGGGGAACACCGAGACATCTCCGGTTATTGATGTGCCTTTTATGACATGCATATTCAAAAGAGAGCGACACTAATGTCTACCCCGTGGCACACGGAGAAGACGCATTAGAGGCAGCAGTCAGTGTTCATTTATTTACCAAAAAGTGCTGTGGAAAAACACATATGATCATTTTCAAATCACATTTCCTGCCTTTATGAGACTTGGAAAGAATGTATCAAAGATAACAGCCGCATTAAGACACAATACGGCGTTATCACATTTTATGTATGACCGCGAGAACGGCTTTGAAAGCGGCAAGAGATGAAGCATTTATCGCCGTGGCTGCGAGGGAGAGGGGAGCTTAAATTGCAGCAGTTTCTCTTCCGCTCACCCCTGGCCTGATTGCTGGAGAGCTCGGTCGGAGGAGCCTCATGCCCCGGGTGCTGCCCTGTCACAGTTGGGTTCAGATGGATCGAAGCCACCATTGGCAGCGCTTTGCTTCCATATGCTGTGGAGTGAGTCGGCGAGCAGGGGGATGCTCAGCTGGCTGTGTGGAGTGGATCCTGGGGACTGCCCACAGATTTATGGCTTCTTTGTTTTGGATGGCCTTGAGACGATCCTGGCAGCTTGTTGAATCACATATTGACCAACACAAATTCAGTCATGGCTCTAGGAGTAGGGGATGACCAGAGGGATCCATTTGTCGTCACTACACTGGAATTTTGATGTGTTTTTATTCAAAATAATGGCTTTAGTAGACGGGCAGCACGGTGGGATAGAGGTTAGTGCATGTGCCTCACAATACAAAGGTCCTGAGTTCAGGCTCGGGATATTTCTGTGTGGAGTTTGCATGTTCTCCCCGTGACTGTGTGGGTTCCCTGAGTGGCTTCCTCCCACCTCCAAAGACATGCACCTGGGAATAGGTTGATTGGCAACACTGAATTGGCCCTAGTGTGTGAATGTTATATACTATACTATACTATATATATATATATATATATATATATATATATATATATGTATATATAGTCAAGGTTTCTGTGGTTTATCCGTTATACAGTGTGCAATACCGGGGTAGAGTGGAATATACGTTAGGTCAGGAAAAAACACAGCGGCTATTTCATCCCTAGAAGCCTGTTTCGCAGGTTTTCCTGCTCCTTTTATAAAATATAAAATTCCCTGAAGAGCAGGTGTGTTTGGTAGGGCAAATTCCCTTCATTGAACCGCAGCTCCCCCAGCCCTCATGCAGGCCCTGACCACCAAGATGTAGCTATTAACTTATGTTACCATATATTATATTATACTTAAGTCTGTACTGCTATACAAGCTGCACACTGATTACTCTAAAGCAGGGGTGTCCAAACTTTTTCCACTGAGGGCCGCACACGGAAAAATTAAAGCATGCGGGGGCCATTTTGATATTTTTCATTATCAAACCATAACAAAATATATGGATTTTGCTTTTTTTTACCTTTAGGGCTCCCGGGGACCATAAAGGGTCTAAGTCATTAAAATGTAAAAAAAACAAGTCGAATTATTATATATATATTTTTTTTTAACTCTTACAGTAAATCTCTACAGTATATCAACTTCAGGTTGAAATAAAGTTAAAAAAAACTAAAAGGTTTTATGCCTTTTCTGTCAAAGACAACTTTGTTTTTTATAATAAAACTGAAATATGCAGTATTTCCCCCACTGCCCAAAACATTCAAAAAGCAATGCTTGATGTGAAGTAATTAGAGCCTTAAAAACATCAATAGTGCAAGACACCATTCATTATTATTTTTGAGTAATCACAGTGAAAAGACAAATACAATCCCATTAAATACATTTGGGACCCAAAAGGTGTCCCATTCATAAAGTGATACATTGTTATTAGATTTTTTTTTAACTTTCAACACTTAAGTTACGAGATGAACTTCAGATATATCGGTCGATTTTACGTTCAAACTTTTATTTTGTTTGTTTTATGCTCTTTTGTCAAACAAAACATTGATGTTTTTGTATGGCAACCACACAATATTTTCCACATAAAACATTTTAAAGTTAAATATTTGAAATAATTGGAGCCTTGAATAGGTCAATAATTCATTATAACATTGAGTTATTTTTTTCTTTTTTTTTGAGAAATGGCAAAAAAAGAAAAATAAAGAAAAAAAACAGCCTGCATGGCAGCTTTGTGTCAACATTGCAACTTTTTCGAGTCAGATTTCACCTCATTCCACTTTTTTTTAATGTTGTTTTAAATTTTTGCAATAGCATTTCCAGAACGTGTGGCCGGCCGGTAAACTATTAGCCGCGGGCCGCAACTTTGGACACCCCTGCTCTAAAGTATCATATTGATATTATTGCCCTTTGAGAGAATGCTGAGAGATGTACGTACAAACCTACACTTTTTCACTCCAACAAAACAAGTCCAAACCTATCGCTTTATCATTAAGACGATTTGTCTCGTCTCCCAGCTGACATCGCTACAACAGCGTCTGTCATTCATCCGCAGATGAAAAACAATCCACAACCAGTCTCCCGACTGTGTTTGTCTCCCTCCGCTATCACACACTGACACCGGGGTCAGGCAAACAAGCGTTGGGTTTTTACTTCCTCACCTCCTGCAATATTTGAACCGCACAATCCCAATTCCCAAAGCTACACCTGTAAGTTCTCAAACAACAGCCGTGAGGTTGAGCGAGGAACAGGCATCTGATCTCAGTGTGCCGCGGTGTTTCATAAGCTCGTTTGCACGTTCTCGGGTCAGCGGGTGGTGGTGGGGGGCAGGCGTGCTGGCGAGCGTCGTTAAAAGCATATGGGCGATCTCATAAGAGATGTAGGGTCAGGAGAAGGGCAGGCTTTTATAGACTTAACCTTTGGCTAGATGAATAAAAACAATGAACATCTTGACTGTGCCAAACTGGGAATTCCACCGTGTTTTCTCTCGGTCACGTGTGTCCTTCGCAATATTTCTAATTTGTTTATTTTCACATTTTATGCCACCTCGTTTCCTGCACAGTGTGCCATCACATGGTTGGGACAGAATGTCGGTTGTTACAATAACGAGGCCAAGTATTTAAGGGGTGACAATAAACAGCAAATTATATTTTTTGTCAGATTGTTCCAGATTGCTGCTTGTGGCTATTTAGCCATGCAGGGCTAAACAATAAAAATCATAAAAATACAAATAAAAAAGGGCTGGAAAAGATCGACATCATCAAGCCATAAGCATGATGTTATTGAGGCAACTATGCCAAAGGCAGAAAATGAGTTTGGATGTGGTGCCCAAGCAGACAAAACAGTGCATCACTTGTATGCCAACCACTGTACACAATAATAATTACCATACCTTCCGGACTATAGGGCGCACCGAATATAAGCCGCATTCACTACATTTTAGAAGAAAAAAAGAAACATGTGTATATATTAGCCGCATATATATACGTTGAAGATATTAGTTCAGGGGTGTCAAACTTATTTTAGATCGGGGGCCACATGCAGAAAAATCTACTCCCAAGTGGGCCGGACTGGTAAAATCACGGCACGATAAATTAAAAATAAAGACAACTTCAGATTGTTTTCTTTGTTTAAAAATACAACAAGCACATTCTGAAATTGTAGAAATCATTTTTATTTTTACACGTACATGTTGCGGTTAATAGTACTCTTCATTTATTTGTCGTTATTTATACTTTCTGAATAAATTATGTGATAATGTTCATCAGTCAACTGATTGGTGTTCATTTTCAATCTATCAAGATAAAAAAAATATCAAAATCTAATTACAGTATGTTATTTATGTAGTTTGCTCCAGATTGCTGCTTGTGGCTATTTAGCCATGCAGGGCTAAACAATAAAAATCATAAAAATACAAATAAAAAAGGGCTGGAAAAGATCGACATCATCAAGCCATAAGCATGATGTTATTGAGGCAACTATGCCAAAAGCAGAAAATGAGTTTGGATGTGGTGCCCAAGCAGACAAAACAGTGTATCACTCGTATGCCAACCACTGTACACAATAATAATTACCATACCTTCCGGACTATAGGGCGCACCGAATATAAGCCGCATTCACTACATTTTAGAAGAAAAAAAGAAAAATGTGTATATATTAGCCGCACCGGACTGTAAGCCGCATATACTGTATATACGTTGAAAATATTAGTTCAGTGGTGTCAAACTCATTTTAGATCGGAGGCCACATGCAGAAAAATCTACTCCCAAGTGGGCCGGACTGGTAAAATCACGGCACGATAACTTAAAAATAAAGACAACTTCAGATTGTTTTCTTTGTTTAAAAATAGAACAAGCACATTCTGAAATTGTAGAAATCATTTTTATTTGTACACGTACATGTTGCGGTTAATAGTACTCTACCTTTATTTGTCGTTATTTATACTTTCTGAATAAATTATGTGATAATGTTCATCAGTCAACTGATTGGTGTTCATTTTCAATCTATCAAGATAAAAAAATAATATCAAAATCAAATTACAGTATGTTACTTATGTAGTTTGCTAATTTTCCTTCACTGGTGCACTAAAATGTGTTTTTTTTTTTTTTTTACATAAGTAGCATCATCTACAAAGAATTGCTATTGCAACATCTAGTGGACACATTTAGAACGGCAGTTTATTTCGTTCAAAACTCGTGCAGCCCTTTGAGACACTCGTGATTGAGGGCTATACAAATAAACTTTGATTGATTGATTGATTGAAAAATTTGGGCAAATTTTTATACTTAGCAAACTCATCCCACGGGCCGGATAAAACCTGTTCGCGGGCCTGATCCGGCCCCCGGGCCGTAGGTTTAATAACCCCCCCATTAGTTATTTGCCCAGTAAAATTCTGTAAATGTTTATATTATACCTTAATTGTTTACAAACGGTGTCTGTAACATGTTTTGTTTGATCAGCTGTTTTACTGCCATAAGTCATCGTCATGGACCCACTAGCTGTGAAAGCTAGCTCTCGAATCAGCTGAACAGACTAATTCCACGGTGATGTTTTGTTGAATTTGCTGAGGAATTTGTTCAACTGAAACAATATAAAAATAATTCTGTTATAAGTTTATAATACTAACACAGACACTGTAAGCATATTAGCTAATGCCAACAATGCTAGCTTGATTACATTATTATAGCATGCTTGAAAACACATCACGCACAGGATATAAACCGTTTTGATTATATTATAAAACTTAAAAATGTCGCTTGGAGTCACAAATGAAGAATCCATACGAGTAGAATTGCTATGGACAGCTAGAAAACTGTACACCACTTCTACTTCTGGTTGTTGAAAGCACTAAATGGAAGGACCCCGCAGCACCTGCAGTGAGCACATTTGTCCAAAAGACTGCACCACAAACAATAAACTTTTGTGTTTTTGCTTGTATGTTTTTTTTATAAAATTATTTTTATTATGGCCGTCATTAAAGAAAAATCCATACATTAGCTGCTCCGTTTAATAAGCCTACAGTGTAGGAAAAGAGTAGCGGGTTATACAAGTTTTGTCATTGATGATACTAACTGTATTTTAATATTACAGTATTGATCATATATGATACTAACCTCGGTATCAACACGACTGATATATGGATTGCAGTATTATCCTCTCTAGAGTAGGGGTGTACAAAGTGCGGAACTGGGGCTTTTTTCTCGGCCTACAGCAATCTTTTTTATTGTCTTTAGACTGTAAAACTAAAGTGAATACATTAATAATGACATATGGTATTAGATACAACACAAGGCTAACATGCACATGTTTTGTTCAGCTAGACGAGGGGTGTCCAAAGTGCGGCCCGGGGGCCAATTGCGGCCCGCAGCTAATTGTTTACCGGCCCGCCACACATTCTGGAAATGCTATTGCAAAAAAAAAAAATAAACATTAACTAGAAAAAGTTGCAATGTTGACACAAAGCTGCCATGCAGGCTGTTTTTTTCTTTTGTCTATCTTTATTTTTCTTTTTTTTGCCATTGCTTAAAAAAAATAAAAAATCAATGTTAGAATGAATTATTGACCTATTCAAGGCTCCAATTATTTCAAATATTTCACTTTAAAATGTTTTATGTGGAAAATATTGCATATATTGTGTGGTTGCCATACAAAAACATAAACGTTTTCTTTGACAAATAGCATAAAACAAACAAAATAATAGTTCAAACCTAAAATTGACAGATATATCTGAAGTTGATCTTGTAACTTAAGTGTTGAAAGTAAAAAAAAAACCTAATAAAAATGTATCCCTTTGAGTGGGGCACCTTTTGTATCCTAAATATATTTAATGGGATTTTATTTATCTTTTCACTGTAATTACTCAAAAATAACAATGAATTAATATCAATGGTGTCTTGCATTATTGATGTTTTTAAGGCTCTAATTACTTCACATCAAACATTGCTTTCTGAATGTTTTGGGCAGTGGGGGAAATTAAGATTAAAGATTAAAGTACCAATGATTGTCACACACACAATACTGCATAATTCAGTTTTATTATAAAAAACAAAGTTGTCTAGACAGAAAAGGCATAAAACCTTTTTGGTTTTTTAAATTTTATATCAACCTGAAGTTGATATACTGTAGAGATTTACTGTAAGCGTTAAATAAAAAATAAAAATAAAAATAATTTGACTTGTTTTTAACATTTTAATGACTTAGACACTTTATGGTCCCCGGGAGCCCTAAAGGTAAAAAAAAAACAAAATCCATATATTTTGTTATGATTTGAAAATGAAAACTATCAAAATGGCCCCCGCAGGCTGTACATTTTACGTATGCGGCCCTCAGTAGAAAAAGTTTGGACACCCCTGAGCTAGACTAACATGAATTGACCTACATTGGATTGCGTTAATCAATGAACAAAATGTACAAAGTGGCCCCCTGCATCCTTACATTTTTCTGAATGGTGGAAAAAGTAGACACCCCAGCTTTAGAGTCTTATTAATCTTCTTGTTGATTTCCTTTTAATAGCTGCCCCCCTTAAAGTTTACTATGCACTTAAGTTGTGTTGTTTCACGATTAGTATGCCTTCTTGTCTCCTGCTTGTTCTTTCTTGATGTGTAATATGTTTAGCCTAGTCCTCCAGTGATACTTTTATGTTGTTTTTTTAATACCACAATTGAGTATTATTAACTTAAGGGAGTGTCTCCACACTATGTATGGACATCGAGTTAGCTGCAAGCCGCATCTGTCAGCCAGAGGACCAAAAATACAGTGTCAGCCAAAGGAGATCGGTTTTAGTGATCAGCATTGAAAGGCACTGAACGATCACATACTTTTTCACGAAAATCAGCCATTATTGATCAGTGGCAAATTGATCGCCGCATCCCTAGTATAGACCTCTAAATGGATAACATGCACAATTTGCATACTTTTCCAGCGCGTAATTTACAATAAGTTAAGAAGGTGTACTGTATATCTTGTCCCGTCATATTCATTAGGTCTTTGATTATGAGAGACGGCCCATAGTGTGACACCGGATGTGTGAAAACTTGAGATTAATGAGGGTCTGTGTCAACTGTAGGAGAAAAAGGAGGGGAATACATGTTCAATAACGACAAAAAGGTTTGCTGTAATTAACAGGAGTGACCGTGCCTGCACGGACGGACAGTAATCATGTTTGGAAGGATGTGGGGGAGAAAGAGGACAGGGTGACCTGTGAGGGATGACAGGACGGCAATGAAGACCATTAAGGGTGATAGTCTTACAGCAATGGCAAGTTGTTTTCATTCATTATACACTCTCTGTGCACATAGGCGCCCATCTACATTTCTGCCAGTGGGTGCTCGAACGGGCGGTAAATCTGACGCTACTTTTCTGAGGCTATGTCTACACTAAGCCGGATAACCCCTTAAACGAATATTTATTTAGCCTAAGCCCCGTTTCAGCCACACTAAACTATCGTTTAAGGTCCCCCTCCTCTGACATTTTTTTACACTGGTAAGTGCGCCGTGTATTTGATGAATCTCCTGCTCTTAGCTTTGTATGGACTCATTGATCGTTTACAAACTGAGTTGGGAGAGGAAGTGACGCCAGAAAGACCGCGCCCCACACAGGTAGTGACGTCAGAAAGAACGCGCCACAGCCAGCTTCATAATAAAGCGGTTTGGTAACTCGGAGGTAAACACTAGAAATATGGAGGTGAGTCATCCAAACATGCCCGTGTTTCTCATTCTTCTACTATGTACAGACGCTTGTGGAAATCACACATTAATATCTTAAGAGAAAGCAATTGCAGCTATTTCGGATACAACACTTCTCAGAGAACTTTCGGATCTCGAGGTCAGCTGTGATTTTACTTAGCGTAAAACTTTGTCCATTTGTCGAAGGAGAGTCAACGAGAATGCGGGCTCCCGTGGATGTGATAAAAAAAAGTAGCGTGTGCTTTGTATTACCTTGCCGTCGAAAGAAGACTACGGAAAAAGGCGAATGCTTTTGGACTGGCAAAGCAGACTGTATCAGTTATTGTCCGCCATGTATGTCACAGACTCAACGTCTAGGTCCAGAGTATATAAAGTCACCAAAAACGAATGGACAATGAAGCTGAAGGCAAAAGAGTGAGGAGTGTCCTGACCAGATATCTAGATCTCGAAATTGATAATTGTAAAATGTTCTTTGTCACATTGTTTACTTTCACTTGTTCAATAAATACTTGAATAATTTATGATGGCTCAGGTGTGATACACTACAATAGGGGCCCCACAGCACACTGGATTCCAGTTAATTGAAATACCACAACACTGGATATTGTTCAGATAAGTTACATTTAATTTAAGAACTTGCACACAAAGCAACACTGGAGGTGACTATGACGAGCGCATTTTCCGCCAATGAGTATTAGGTCGCGTTGCGCCGGCTGACGGAGGGGGGTCTTTAACGACCATTGTGTGTGTGTGGACAAGGATAAGGTTAGGTGGGATTTACCCTGGATAACCTGAGCCGGCTTAGTGTAGAAGGGGCCTCAGCATGCACGGTTTTTGCTTGGTGGTGAGAAATAATTTTCCATCAATCCCACGCGGCATTGTCCGCGAGTGCTGGGGCCCCGAAGCACCCACGGGATCGGCGCCTATGTCTGTGCATATTGTCTGAAAAACTAAATGTAGTAAACACGTTCACTCTGCGGTATAACACATGAATATAACGAGAAGCCGCGCTACGCCGACCGACAGGCGCACAGAAATTAACGAGCAAACTCCGGATCAGCACTTTTGTCTGCACAATAGCACACGTCAATCGCGGCGCGTTGGATCGGCCATTATTGACGTAGGCGGGGCAAAAACAAACAAGCAATCACAAAGAGAGCCCATTTGCTCTTTCAGCTCAGCATGTGGGTAAATGGGCAAGAAATGAAGGTATACAAGTCGTGTTGCAACCTCTCCTCACGCTGTGAAATGAGCCTTGATGAACTCAGTTGGATGCAAAGTTGCTCCTTGTTGTCCCTCAATTTACAGCCTGTAATTGCATCTATGCTGCTCGCCCGTTTTATTTCCCTTTCAAAAGTATACATACACATATGTGTGCATTTAATTTTAGTGCTTGTGTCGGAGTTCTTCTCACAAATGACTCAAGCCGAATGCCCCCTCATTTGTAGGTAGGCCTAATTTGACACCTGCCTCATCATTTGCAATTAGGCATTATGGGATGTAATTGGCCATCTGCCTTTGCCATCTTGCGCTCCTGGAGAAGAGCCATGTTTGTCTGCGGCAACACACTTGAGATGCCTGCGCTCTCGAGTGACCTTTACACATTGCATAACAGGAACGCCGTGCAACGTATGAATGCCAAAATGTGTTAATTAATGCAACACCTTTTACATAGTGTAGATAGCCATAAAGAATATAAGTTAATTATTATGAACAAATGTCATGCATGGCGCTAATCTTCAGAAGCCTATAAAATCTACATGTTCAGTTTCTTTGATATAGGGTATAAGACATGTACTTCAGAAATTGAACTTATTGAGACATACGTTGCATCCGGATGGATGGATGGATGGATGGATGATGGACAGTGCATTTTTTCCACATTTTGTTATGTTACAGCCTTATCTGAAAATGGAATAAATGTATGTTTGTCTTCAAAATTCTACAGACAATACCTAATCACAATTTGAAAAGTTTTTTGTTTTTTTTAAATGAAAATGTATTATAAATAAAAACTAAGAAAAAGTATTTGCTCAATACTTTGATGATGCACCTTTGACAGCAATTACAGCCTCAAGTCTTTTTGAATACGATGACACAAGCTTGGCACACCTATCTTTGGGCAGTTTTGCCCATTCCTCTTTGCAGCACCTGTCAAGCTTCATCAAATTGGATGGAAAGCTTGGGTTTTCATTTCTTTGTACATTGCTGCATTCATATTTCCCTTTATCCTGACTAGTCTCCCAATTATTTCCACTGAAAAACATCCCCACAGCATGATGCTGCCACCACCCTGCTTCACTGTAGGGATGGTATTAGCCTGGTTTCCTCCAAACATGACACCTGACATTCATGCCAAACAGTTCAAGCTTTGTCTCATCAGATTAAATAATTTTGTTTCTCATGGTCTGAGTCTTTAAGGTGCATTTTGGCAAACGCTTTAATAAGAAATTGTTTGTCTGGCCACTCTACCATACAGGCTTGATTGGTTGATTGCTGCAGAGATGGTTGTCCTTCTAGAAGGTTCTCCTCCCTCCACAGAAGAGTGATATAGTCCTGACCGAGTGACCATCAGGTTCTTGTTCACTTCCCTGACTAGACCAAGATGAATGTAGCAATGTACAGAGACATCCTGGATGAAAACCAACACTTCCCATCCAATCTGATGGAGCTTGATAGGTGCTGCAAAGAACAATGGGCAAAGAGGAATGGGTGAAACTGCCCAAAGATAGGTGTGCTAAGCTTGTGGCTTGGTATTCAAAAATACTTGAGGCAGTAATTGCTGCCAAAGGTGCATCAACAAAGTACTGAGCAAAGGCTATGAATATGTATGTACATGTTTTTTCATAAATTAGCAAATATTTAAAAAAAAAAAAATATATATATATATAGATACATATATATTTTCACATTGCCATTGTGGGGTATCATTTGTAGAATTTTGAGGACAGAAATTAAATGTCATTATTTGGGAAAAGTGATGCCTTGCGAATACTTTCCGAAAGCACTGTTTAGCCGAACAATTCACCAACAAGAAAAGGCAAGTTGGCTTTGCTGAGGCAGTGCATCCAGCTGAAAGGAACCAACGTGAACGTCAATGAACATCTGACAAAACACAACACTGACATCGTCAAGAAGGCATGTGAGTTAAAAAAGGAGAAAATTCAGGGTAAAACTGAGGTTAAGTTAAACGGAGGACCGAAGGTAAACAAGAGTACTTGTTGTTTAAAGACATTAAGGAACTTGACAAATACTGAATATGAAATATCCACTGCAAGGAAATAAGACATAACTAATAAAGACTTGATGCAACCAAAGTCAACAACAACGCTACAATAGTAACAGATTACCACAGATACTATAACATTACAAAATACATAACATTTATGTAAGGTATTACTATAGGTAGATCAATTATGAAGTGTTCAATTAAGTCAGAATGTTAAGATCAGTGTGTTTAGTCTAATTAAGCTTGTTTTATTTGTTTTATTATTATTGAGATGCATTAATTTTCTCTTTATTTTCTTTCACACAGAAAATGAAGGTAACTTAAACATGTTAAAGTTATGGTGTGATTGAATTATCAGTAAAATACAGAGAAAGGATTTTCACATATGTTGAATTGTGCAAATGTTACCACAAAATGTTCCCTAATAACTTGTTATTTATGTCTGAAACAAGTAAAACAAACATAACCATAGCTAAAGTGTAGCAAAGCCAATGATCCATGTGTCTCTGTACTGGCTGCTCAGTACAGTATAGTTGACACACCAATATGTCAACATTAAAGAGGACCAATAATGAGTTTAATCTGTATTTAAAGGTATTTGGAGGCATTCCCAGATTGCCAATTAAACCACGGCCCACCCTCTCCAAAAGTATCAGAATGTATCTTTTGAAAATCCACAGTGTTATATATATATATATATATATATATATATATATATATATATATATATATATATATATATATATATCTTGAAAACATACTTTATCTTTATTCCCCAGGCACTGCTTCCTCATAGGAAGACGTGTTGGTGGGACAATACAGAACTGCATTACAAAAAAAGCCTATTTTAGCAGCATTTTTGGCACTGCATGTCGCACACCACTTTTACTGTAGACATGTTAAATTAGATTAAATAAATACTTTATCCTAACTTTTTGGGGGTTTCCTTTTGCTGAAAGCTTTACTTAATGTTCAAATAAGTACCACTTAAAATCATTGTTTTCCCTCAAAACTCAACAGTGCGCCTTATAACCCGGTGCGCCTAATGTAAGGAATACGTTTGGTTGAGCTTACCCACCTCGAAGCTGTTTTATTTGGTACATGGTGTAATGATAAGTGTGACCAGTAGATGGTAGTCAAACATAAGAGATATGTGTAGGCTGCACGATGATGGCAATATGTCTCAAGTAAACAACAGCAACATTTTAAATGTTCCATTGAAAATATAGAACATTACACACAGCGCTCAAAAATCTATCCAAATGTTTTAGTACGACTTTGGTAAGCTATGAAGCCACACCGCTAGATGGATTGTTGGCGCATTAAACACAGACGTATTATTATGGTGTGCGTGTATAAGGTAAGACATATTATCTGGCGTTATATTTCGCATTATGATGCAAAAAGAAATTGTTCTTACAATCTGGTACCTGCTGATCTGAATTTGGGATCTGCATAAATCATGAAAAATTGCGCGTGTCTGCACCGACACCGTAGTTGGTAAGCTTCTTATTTTTCTCTATCTTCTTGTCATGTGACATTCATCCCCAGCTGTTGCCATTTCTAATATTTAAAGTAGTGTAAAGTTCTTACTTATATCTGTCAGTAAACTCGCCATGAAAGCGCTAAAACATACTGGTGTAGTGAGTTACAATTATTCACCCAAGGAACTTTAGGCAAGGCAAGGCAACTTTATTTGTATAGCGCTTTTCATACACAAGGCAGACTCAAAGTGCTTCACAGACAACAAAGTGAAATGAAAGAAAATAAAAGCAAAATTAAAATGCAGACAATAAAAATAAAAACAGTGCAGACGTTAAAAGTTAAAAGATTAAAAGATTTAGCTGAAAGCTAAGGTGAACATAAAAGTCTTCAGTCTAGTTTTAAAAGTAGTGAGAGTTGGGGAGAGTCTGACATCTTCAGGAAGTTTATTCCAGCTATGTGTTGCATAGTGACTGAATGATGATCTCCCTTGATTTGAGTTTACTCTTGGAACCGCTAACAGATTGGTCTCAGAAGATCTTAGTGATCTAGAGGGCGTATATAGTGGGAGCATATCAGTGATATACTTGGGCCCTAGACCATGTAGTGATTTATATGTGAGCAGGAGGATTTTGAAATCTATTCTCTGATGTACAGGGAGCCAATGTAAGGATTTAAGAATTGGTGTAATGTGCTCACATTTTTTGGTCTTTGTTAGAACTCTAGCAGCAGCGTTCTGAACAAGCTGTAGCTGCCTGACAGTTTTTTTGGGAAGACCTGCAAGGAGACCATTACAATAGTCTAGCCTACTGGTAATAAAGGCATGTACAAGTTTTTCTAAGTCTTGAGCTGACATGAGCCCTCTAAGTCTTTTTACATTTTTGAGGTGATAGTAGGCCGATTTTGTTACTGATTTGATGTGACTGTCGAAATGTAAATCAGAATCTAAAATAACCCCAAGATTTCTGGCTTTATTTGAGGTTTTCAGGGACAGTGATTGAAGGTGTTGGATGACTTTAAACCTTTCTTTTTTAGCACCAAAAACAATTATCTCAGTTTTATCTTCATTTAGTTGTAGGAAATTTTGGCACATCCAGTGTTTGACTTGCTCAATGCACTGGCACAGAAGATCTATGGGGCGATAGTCATTTGGTGATAGCGCTACATAGATTTGGGTGTCATCGGCATAGCAATGATGGTCAATGTTATTATTTTGCATGATTTGTCCTAGTGGGAGCATATAGATGTTAAATAAAGTCGGCCCCAAGATTGAACCTTGGGGGACTCCACACGTTACGTTGGTTGGTTCTGATACAGAGTCACCAATGGAAACAAAATAGTTCCTATCTTGTAGATATGACTTGAACCAGCTTAAAACTGTGCCTGAGATCCCCACCCAGTTTTCCAACCTGTCCAAAAGTATTGAGTTATTAGAGAGTTCCAGTTGGACGTTTTTTCACGAGACACATTTCCGTTGTTTCCGGATGAGTAGATGCTGCTCCGTTATTGATTGAAGTAAAGTCTGAATGTCATTAAAACATTTAGCTCCATCTTTTGACACTTCTTCCACTCCCGTCCTTGCACGCTACACTGCTACAACAAAGATGACGGAGAAAAGACGCGACCGAAAGTGAGCCACGTAAATAAGACCGCCCACAAAATGGCGCATTCTGAAGCGACTGTCAGAAAGCGGCTTGAAGATGATCTGTAAAACATAATCTATGCAACATTTTGACCAAAGAACCACCATTACATGTTATGTAGACCACAAGGAAGTGTTTTCCATTTAGAAAAAATAAATACAAATAATATGACTCCTTTAATGCGCCCTATAATCCGCCTAATATATGAAAAAAGATCAAAAATAGACCATTCATCAGCAGTGCGCCTTATAATCCAGTGTGCCCTATGGTGAGGAAAATACGGTATGTCGACCTTGCCGTGACATCACAACGTAGCCAGGCTGCAAAACACCGGACGCAAGATAGCATCCAAATGTATGAACCTTATCCTTTGATGCTTTGGTATTGTTCAACACGAGTAACCAACATTGTAACGATAAGTCAGAAAAGACGAACATCCCCTTTAAGCTTCCTCCCTGCATCCATCATAGACAGCCATGCACTTCCTTTTGCACGTGTATGACCTATACCTGTGCAGTTATAAATGGGTTTTATGCTACATTGAAAACCGTGCTGAAACTCAGACGGAGAATCTCATAGATCATCAGACTAATCATGCAGCGACTGGAAAACTGAACGATTCCGAGGAACATATACACATTGTCTCCTCAATTATGTTCACCTCCTGTGAATCCCTTGGCAGGTATTGTAATTGCTCTTTTCCCTGTCTGTCAGTCACAGTTAACGCTCTCGGTTAGCCATATTCCCACTTTAGCCCCACCTGTGCCCCGTCGTCAGCTCGCCATGATGACAGACGCCGCCGCTTTCCCGATGACAGGCAAGGAAATCTTGAGTGACACGGGCTTTCGTTGCCTCACTGCTGTCACTCACGGTGCCTGGCCAGTGGGAACCAGTGTTTCCCCTTATTTTTTTTTGTCTCTGCACTGTTAATGTTGACACCGAGGACGTGTCCGCCCACGTGCAATATGAGACAAGTCTACATTTTGTATCCTAGCAAGTATAACTTTAGGTCCATCAGTCCAACGCTGTTATACAGTGCTGCAGAAGTAAATAGCGATTATTGTGAATGCTATTTCACAGACGATGCAACGATGGGAAGTCTCCCCTGGTATTGCAGAAACATGTTAATTTCAGACATTATTCATGTTTTCACCACATTTCCAGCATGACCGTTGGCCTCTCGCAGACATCCTCATCTGCATTTTTTTTTTTCCCTCTCCCCCTCAGCACGCTGTGATAGGTTAATTAGCATAGCGCTCCTAGAGCGGCAACACATGCACATAGCCCTATGAGTTTGTGTTAATACGTGTGGCGCTCATGTCAAGAGCCTCTAATACAACTTTTTTTTTTTTTTTACTTCATTTTGCCTGCAGAAAGATAGAAGTTAACTGTGTGCCACGCAGGGGGCAGAAGCAGTCAAATTCAAGCCCTGCAGCATCCACAAAAAACCCTCACCGAGAGTATGGTCATTTCTACTGGTCCTGATGATGAGATTCTCAAACTGTGGTAAGCGACTTTAGTAGGGCTGTGAATCTTTGGGCATCACATGATTTCATTCGATTCTTGGAGGTAACCAGCTCAGTGGCCTTGTGGTTAGAGTGTCCGCCCTGACACTGGGAGGTTGTGAGTTCAAACCGAGTATACCAAAGACTACAAAAACATTGGACCCATTGCCTCCCTGCTTGGCACTCAGCATCAAGGGTTGGAATTGGGGGTTAAATCACCAAATGATTCCTGAGGGTGGCGCACACTGCTGCTCACTGCTCCCCTCACCTCCTAGGGGGTGAACATGGGGATGGGTCAAATGCAGAGGACACATTTCACCACACCCAGTGTGTGTATGACAATCGTTGGTACTTTAACTTTAGCATTCTTGATTCAAAACGATTTGATTCAAAATCTATACTTGTTTTTAAAACATTGGATGCCAGTTCTATAATTAACTACATTCCTTCATTAAATAGATGAACAGCTTTGATCAATGTTTATGTTACTTAAAAGAAAACTGGTTGTATTCAATACAATGATTGCCGAACATTTAATAAAGTCAAATACAAATAAGGTAACAAGAGAAGTATCCAACACTTATCTTTTTTTAAATAAATCTGTACAGCAGATATGAGCATCTGCATCAACAAAATGATTTGCCTGAGTATCTGGACAGGACAGATTAAAAAAAAAAAAAAAAATATATATATATATATATATATATATATATATATATATATATATATATATATATATATATATATACACTACCGTTCAAAAGTTAGGGGTCACGTTGAAATGTCCTTATTTTTGAAGGAAAAGCACTGTACTTTTCAATGAAGATAACTTTAAACTAGTCTTAACTTTAAAGAAATACACTCTATACATTGCTAATGTGGTAAATGACTATTCTAGCTGCAAATGTCTGTTTTTTGGTGCAATATCTACATAGGTGTATAGAGGCCCATTTCCAGAAACTGTCACTCCAGTGTTCTAATGGTACAATGTGTTTGCTCATTGGCTCTGAAGGCTAATTGATGATTAAAAAATCATTGTGCAATCATGTTCACACATCTGAAAACAGTTTAGCTCGTTACAGAAGCTACAAAACTGACCTTCCTTTGAGCAGATTGAGTTTCTGGAGCATCACATTTGTGGGGTCAATTAAACGCTCAAAATGTCCAGAAAAAGAGAACTTTCATCTGAAACTCGACAGTCTATTCTTGTTCTTAGAAATGAAGGCTATTCCACAAAATTGTTTGGGTGACCCCAAACTTTTGAACGGTAGTGTATATATATTGTAGTAGAATTTCTGACCTTTGACCTATATTGCATGTCTAATAAGAATGTACGCTCATTTAATTTCTCTTCTATTCTGTGCCAGTGGGACAAAGGTGAATATGGAGTTGTGCCAACCTGTCTACAGAATGTTTAGAATTTCCAAATATGACTAAGAGATACAAGGTTGTTTTGGAACAGACAAAACCAAAACAAAACAATCATGACGCATTAGATAACAAACAATGACGCACAAGAGACATATAAAAAATGGCAGAAGACCGGAACTCGACAGTGATTTTGGCTTGTGTGTGTCTTGTTTACTCCGGAGTAACATGTGGTCTGTCTGCACGGCCAACTTAATTCAACCTGCTCTTCTGATAATGGGTAAATAAATTTGTTGTACTAAACTACTTTTGTTGCCTGTTTAAGCTTCGGACAATCCACTACACAAATTGGCGTCACGAACAGGATGGCACAGAAGCTACAGGTCGACAGCCGCTCCCGCTCTCTCTGTCAGGCAGACAGTGTGTTGCACGCGCGCATCACAAGGTAAGCGTTTTGCTTAAAGTGTAAACATTTTCTGACTGGAGAGAGCCGGATCGATAAGACTAATTGCTGAATCTATTTTTGATAAAAGATAGGTTTAGTCAGGTTCTCCAAAAACAACCTGGAATGGGGTAAATTATGGTTGGATTGAGTTGTTTTATATGTGATCATTTGTCTGTGTGTTTGTTGAAAACTTGTGATCTCTTGTTTTTAACAAAAGGGGATTGTTATTAGAATTTTGGTGGTTTGGAGTGTAGAAGCATAGACGATGTGAGGCGAAACATTTCTTTTAACCTCTTCATCCTCTGTCGTTGTTGGCAGAGGATGCTTTTTTCTGCAAGTACATTAGGTTAGCCGGAGTTGGACACAGCGAAATTTAAGGCAACGTTGGCTAACTTGTGTGACATTTGGCCCACACAAATTTATGACGTCTATGAAGGTCCTACGTATCTGTCTATGTGGAAACTGCAGCCGGGTAAAAAGCCTGATATAAGGTGATCGTTCAGTGACTCCGGTAAAGGAGATCAACTGAGCCAAGTTGTCACGAATTTGGAAATTTGCTGCAGTATAGATAGATAGAGTTAAGGGCTCCATATGGTAGAGCCTTGGTGAAACTATATGGACTGACCAGACACGATGTACTGTAGGATTGGTGGGTGATTCCTGGTAATTCTACAGCGCCTTAGGCCGATTATCCGTGTTGGTCAGGAAGGATAACGCAGGTGCTGCTCCAATGAAACGGGTTAATCTCCGTTTTATGAGCAATGATGGAACCTGGTTTTTGTGATATGAGACGGCCGATTCCACAAAAGCATGCGTGCATTAGTTGTTTATATTTGTCCGGACAATGGGGTGGTATTGTAATTTAACAATGTGTGTGTATAATGATGAATGCTGAAATGTGTGTGTATTGAGTGAGTCAGTTTATGTTGGTACATTTAGATACATGCGTAATTTAATAACTTTTGTGTAGCACCTGGTTTCTTATCTGGTTTAATTCCCCCCTCTCGCAACCTCCCTTCACGCTTTTTCTCACAGCCCCGCTATCTGTAAAAGTTGGGAAATTGTCTAAAATGTGTGTGTGTGTGAGAAAGTAGACAACGTTTATGTACAGAAAACATATGAGTGAATGATCTATCCATTTAATTATCTTATTCCGCTCTCGGAGGTTGGATCGCGGGGGCAGCAGCCTAAGCAGGGAAGTCCAGAATACCCTCCTTAAACTTGACTATTTGTCCATCTAAGAGTGAATGATAAATGTTGTTCTTATTATTAAGGTTCTGATATGATACAGCTGTGCTTCTGGATGAGAAAAATAGTTGTCTATTGCATTTACTTTTAACTGTGCTGGTGATTGTAACTGTGTGACACTGTGGTTTGAAAAAAAAAAGAAAAAAAAGGAGGCCCTGCTGGAAGACATTTTAAGATAAGGGATGTGTGCGTGTGACGAGGCTGTGTGAGTGACAGCTGCGTGAGGCGTGGGCCGAAGAGGTGTGACACTGTTAGCATAGCATTGAGCTAGGTTAGCATTGAGCTAGGATAGCATTGAGCTAGGTTAGCATTGAGTTAGCATAGCATTGGATTAGTTTAGCATTGAGCTAGGTTTAAAGAATAAATAAATAAATAAATAAATGAATAAATAAAAAACTATATATATATATATATATATATATATATATATATATGTATATATATATATATACATATATATATATATATATATATATATATATATATATATATATATATATAAGTTCACGAGCCCAGATGGTTCTCTATTACAATATCCAAAGAAGGTTGATGATTGATTATATGTATAGAAATTTTGATTATAATTTAATCACTTGTTTAATTTTTAAAACGTTTTAGTTATTCTTATATTTTTTTGTCCAAATAAGTCAAGTAAGACCACAACAAATGAGCAATATGGTGCACTGTTATACAATTTAATAAATCAGAAAATGATGACATTATGCTGTATTTTATTTATTTATTTTACTGGGAAAAAAGGTTGAAAACCACTGCCCTAAATCATATCTAAAGCTAAAATTATTTTATAAGACTGATTATTTTGGATTATTGTGTTTGTATTGTGAGAGAAGGAGAGAAAGTGAGAGAGAACTCACTTCTATAAACAGTGAGTTCTTCTATAAACATTTCCCCAAACTTCAAAACAATATTACATATGGAAAAATAAATGAATAATATAACATGTGCAGACATTTCTTATTCAGCATGTGTTTTACTTCATACCGAATAGCAATGGATTTGGATATTTTTCTTTAATATGTTCAATATGTGGCTTCCAACATATTTATGATCAATTATTATTCTCAAGAAGTTAGTTCATATACTCTGTCAAGTTACTATTTCTGGTAAAGATTTAGTCTTATTAATTTCTACATATTGAGATCTATTACTTAAACACTTTCTAATTTATGGGAGTATTGGGATAGGATTTAGGAAGTTGTCTGCTGTGGTGGTGGTTAGTTTGGAAATTAATTTAATGAAACTAACTTTGAAGTGCAGTCTGACATTTTAGTTTGGAGTAATTCATATTTTTATTTAGACATTGCAGTACACCATACTTCTGGATGTTGAGCTAGAAGAGGATAATGGCATGACAGAATAAAGTTAGAGTTAAAGTTGGGGTGCCAGTGATTGTCACACACACACTGGGTGTGGTGGAATTTGTCCTCTGCATTTGGCCCATCCCCGTGATCGCCCCTGGGAGGTGGGGGGAGCAGTGGGCAGCAGCGGTGCCGCGCCCGGGAATCATTTTTGGTGATTTGGCTCCAAAATTTTTTATAGTCTTTGGTATGACTCGGCCGGGGTTTTGAACTTGCGACCTGCCGATCTCAGGGCGGACACTCTAACCACTAGGCCACTGAGATGAAGTAGGCAAACCAAATCTCAACAGCTTTCAGTTAGCTATAGATTTTGAGAGTATAATGCGGATAACTATAACTTTACAACTGTTTGCTGTGAATAGTGTTGAATAATAATTACAAATAACAGCCTACATTAATAATTAGAATAAGAGCAGATATGTAAAGTGTTAAAAAGAGGAGAAGTGTGATTAGGCCTGGCGCTTATAGCATGGCCTTGTGTGTTTGTTGTGACTAGGTTGGATAACCAGTCGGAGACAGGCAAGGCAAGGCGGGGCAGCTTTGTTTGTGTGGCGTTTTTCCAGGAAAGGGCAGACTCAAAGTGCTTCACAGACAACAAAGTGAAATGAAAGAAAATAAAAGCAAAATTAAAATGCAGACAATTAAAATAAACACAGTGCGGACGTTAAAAGATTAAAAGATTTAGCTGAAAGATAAGGAGAAACGTGAATAAAAACATTCTTTTGTTTTGGAGAATATCATGCACAGCGGGAGGTCAGAGTGCAAGCATGACAGCTTGCTCGCGGCTACTGATAGACAAATGATAGTTTAAATTAACTTATAGATAATCTTTAAGTGAATTAAAAGGGTACTTAAATACACATGATGTAGTACGTATAATCTTTGAATTAAGGTTATTGATTAGCAATTAATGGGATAGTTAAGACTGTATTTTTAAAACGTGATATGTAAAATTGAACTAACCGAGAGGATATGAAAACGATGGGTGTACATGTTTTGAGTTCCAAATTCTGGAGGAAAAAACCTCAGCAAAACGTAAAACCATACAGACGGACTTGGGTGGTAGCCACGGTTGTGCCAGGTCAAGCGAGGGTGGAAAGGATATGAAGCAGGGGGACTGCCAATCTGAACAAGACAAGCTCCAAAGTTGTAGCCAGAACATGCTCACAAAAAATACAGGTGTGACAGCAGGACGAACAGTAGGATACAAACAGACCCCTGCTGGACATAAGTGTCAACGGACAATGTTCAACACAATCTTTGAAGCATTCCTTTGTGGTCAACCTGCACACACCTTGTAATGACCTGCTTACGAACTGTGCCCTGACAATTCAATACCGCACAGAAGGAACTTCCTGATGTTGCCTGACAGCACGACATCAGCTGACAACTACTGGGGACGCCTCTCAGGAACGAGTGGAAGACCGGGACTGCTCCAACTGTCCTAGCACTGGCTGACTGAGGTGCGTCCGTGTGTCCTGCCACCCAAACCGCCAAAGTGTATGATCACCAATTAGACGACTCATAATAGGAGCCTTTTGACTCTTATATATGGTGGGACTCAAGGTATGGCCGCTCATGTGAACTATCCTTACAACAATTAGAATGGTATAAGATGGACAACTAATGACCCACATTGTTCCTTTGCTCTCTGTCCTGCCTACGAAACCAAAAATGTAGGTCAAATGATAAAACAGGGCGTAGCTGCCGCTGATTGAACCGATACACAAATACCACATTTTCAATTATTTCGGTTGTCTGTTAAAAACATAGCTATTGGTTGCAATTTGGACATTCCTGCTGTAGGCTACAAGGAACTAGCAGCTATACAACAGCTGAGCTAAAATAACAAATTTGTCACGACTGGGTTCTTGGGTTTTGCTTCTCCGGAAGGCAAAGGAAATTTGGCCCATGCGAGGCGTGAATTTAAATACATGTTTATTTAACAATAAAAAAGGAATAAACAAAAGGCGCTCACAGTGGAGGTAGAAAACTTGGCTATACAAAACAAAAGACTTGCACGAGGGCGGAAATACAAAACTTGGGTAGAAACACAAAACTTGCACAAAGGCAGAAACTATGAACAATAAAACAAAAACACTAACTGTGGAATAAATGAACAAAACTTACTTGGCAAATAACTGTGACATGACATGAAGTGGAGGGATCAAAAAGTGCGAGGACGCCAGGACGAACAACAGAAACAGACAGATTTAAATAGTGACGTGATCAGTGAAAACAGGTGTGTGACATGACAGGTGAAAACTAATGGGTGACCATGGAAACCAAACCAAACAAGGAAGTGCAACCAGGAACTAAAAAGAGCCCAAAACCCAAGCAAAACAAAAACATGATTAACACAGACATGACAGAGCCCCCCCCTTACGGACAGATCCCAGATGTCCCAACACAAAAAAATGAACAAGAGTCATGGGGGGGCGGGAGGGGGACATGGCGGTGGGTCGCCAGGCCAAGTGGCCCCGAATCCACCGAGGCATAGTCATGTGGCGGCGGCGAGTGGAACGCCGCCACCACCGGCGAGGTGGGCGACCCGGGAAGGGCCACATGCGTGGCCGACGAAGAGGTGGGCGCACTTGGCGTGGCCGACGACCAGGCAGTGGCCACCTTCGTGGCAGACGAGGAGGCAGGCGCGTCGTCATCATGGCAGGCGGCGAAGCTTGGCGTGGCGCGTCAGGCGGCGAAGCTTGGCGTGGCGCGTCAGGCGGCGAAGCTTGGCGTGGCGGGTAAGGCGGCGAAGCTTGGCGTGGCAGGTAAGGCGGCGAAGCTTGGCGTGGCGGGTCTTGGTCTTGGCGAGGGTCTTGGTCTTGGCGTGGGTCTTGGTCTTGGCAGGGGTCTTGGTCTTGGCGGGGGTCTTGGTCTTGGTCTTGGCGAGGGTCTGGGTCTTGGTGTTGGCATGGTTGGTCTTGGACTTGGCGTGGTTGGTCTTGGTCTTGGACTTGGCGTGGTTGGTCTTGAACTTGGACTTGGCGTGGTTGGTCTTGGACTTGGCGGGGGTCTTGGTCTTGGTCTTGGCGAGGGTCTGGGTCTTGGTGTTGGCATGCTTGGTCTTGGACTTGGCGTGGTTGGTCTTGGTCTTGGCGTGGTTGGTCTTGGACTTGGACTTGGCGTGGTTGGTCTTGGACTTGGCGTGGTTGGTCTTGGCGTGGTTGGTCTTGGCGTGGCGGTGCTTGGACTTGGTCTTGGTGTGGCGGTGCTTGGACTTGGTCTTGGTGTGGCGGTGCTTGGTTTTGTCGTGGAGCTGCGACTGGCGGCACTGGGCGTCGTGGAGCTGCGACTGGCGGCACTGGGCGTCGTGGAGCTGCGACTGGCGGCACTGGGCGTCGTGGAGCTGCGACTGGCGGCACTGGGCGTCGTGGAGCTGCGACTGGCGGCACTGGGCGTCGTGGAGCTGCGACTGGCGGGACTGGGCGTTGTGAAGCTGCGACTGGCGGCACTTGGCGTCGTGAAGCTGCGACTGGCGGCACTTGGCGTCGTGGAGCTGCGACTGGCGGCACTTGGCGTCGTGGAGCTGCGACTGGCGGCACTTGGCGTCGTGGAGCTGCGACTGGCGGCACTTGGCGTCGTGGAGCTGCGACAGGTACCTGGCGTGGAGCAGGTACTGGTGGCGCTTGGCGTGGTGGAGCTTGGCGTGGAGCTGGGCATGGAGCTGCGACTGGTGGTGCTTGGCATGGTGCAGGTGGAGGTGGCCTAGCTGGAGACTGTGGCTTGGCAGGTCGAAAGACTGGTGGAGGGGGACGTGCTGGTGGCTGTGGCTTGGCAGGTCGAAAGACAGGTGGTGGTGGCCGAGCTGGGGGCTGTGGCTTGGCATGACGAAATACTGGTGGTGGTGGTGGTCGTGCTGGAGGCTGTGGCTTGGCGTGACGAAAAGCGACCCCACCTAAACAGTCCCCAGCCCTAGCCCCCCCCTCAAGGAGCGGATCCCAGACGCGCTCCCTGCGGTCTGGAACCGTCTTTTGGGGTGGGTGGAGGGAGGTCAGGGGGGGGGGGGGGGGGGCAGAATCTTCCCCTCCAAACTGTCCAAAATGTCCTTTTTTTTCTACATGTGATTGAGTGGGTGAAAAAAAAGAAACCTGTTGTGACATGGGCGTGGCTTGAGTCTTGGGGGGCGGGGCATGACATTTGGGTGGCTTGGCTTGACATGCTCTTATTTCTAAAAACATGTCTTGGTAATGTCTTATCATGTTTTTAGAGTCTTTGGTTGGAGGCGGATGATGAAAAGAAAAAGAGTTCAGAAAAAAAAATCCTGGTCTGTGATGTCATTTTGGAACTGTGGAGCTGGCAGCAACCTGCTTCCGCCCGGAGTGGGAGGAGCCTGCGGCAGCGCCGCATGCTGTCCGCTCGCCTTCCCTGATGTCCTTGGTCTGGAGCGGCGCTTCCGGGACTGCGGTGACGCAGCGCCGTCCTCGGACCAACTGGAGCTCAATGGCACCAGATTTCCATCTGGCCCCCACATCAGGTCTCTGCGCTTACCGGAGGAATAACGCAGCGTCTCTTCCTCCATCGCGCGGAGGATCTCCCACGTTGCCTCGTCAAAATTGTCCAATTTTTTTGCGGAGAAACTCTTCTGCTGGCGTCCTACTGTCACGACTGGGTCTATGGCGTGGTTTGTTCTCCCAGAAGGCAAAGGAAAATTGGCGCGGGCAGGCGTGAATTTAAATACATGTTTATTTAACAATAAAAAAGGAATAAACAAAAGGCGCTCACAGTGGAGGTAGAAAACTTGGCTATACAAAACAAAAGACTTGCACGAGGGCGGAAATACCAAACTTGGGTAGAAACACAAAACTTGCACACAGGCAGAAACTATGAACAATAAAACAAAAACACTAACTGTGGCAAAAATGAACAAAACTTACTTGGCAAATAACTGTGACATGACATGAAGTGGAGGGATCAAAAAGTGTGAGGACGCCAGGACGAACAACAGAAACAGACAGATTTAAATAGTGACGTGATCAGTGAAAACAGGTGCGTGACATGACAGGTGAAAACTAATGGGTGACCATGGAAACCAAACCAAACAAGGAAGTGCAACCAGGAACTAAAAAGATCCCAAAACCCAAGCAAAACAAAAACATGATTAACACAGACATGACAAAATTTAAGCATATCAAAAAATTGTAGTTGCTTATTACATACACAAAGTCGCTTAGAGACAGAAGTCTGTAGAAAGTATTCAGTAACAAACGTGTCTGCATTATTAAACTTTCTACCACAGGAAACATACTGAACAAATACAGCAGTTACTGTCAGACTCTAATCCAGATTACCTTGTCTATCAGAGACATGGTTAAAACCCACAACAACTTTCGTTCTAATTAATGTCCCGGGGGATAAGATTACAGAAAAGACAGATAGAGTGACAAAGGGGGGAGGAATTATGATTTATGAAAGAGAAAACATTAAAAGTAGATCAATTTGAGTATGTTGAAATTAAAATTACATTTTCCTCAGAAATGTATTTCAAGGTAATTGTAGTATACCGACCGACCACAGCTAAAGACATTTTTCTTGATTCATTTTCAGACATCCTCAAACAGCATAGTGTGAAAGAAGTAACGTCATGGGGGACGTTAATCTGGACTGGTTAAATAAAACACGTAAAAAGAAACTTAAGGATATTATAAACGGCTTCTACAATGATACAAATGATAAGCAGCCCTACTAAAATTACAATTGGATGAAAAAAATCAAAGAGAACATCTGTAAATACACTAATACAAAACCAGAAAGAAGAGTGCTAAAATAAAAATACCTTGGATTAATAAAACAATTTGGATTCTAATAAAGACATGGGGACTCAGCTCTCATAAGAGCAATTAAAACAGGTCTAAATACAGATCGTATGATTTTAAAAGTTTGGAGGAACAAAGTTACAATGTTTATGCGGAAGTCTAAGGCTGACTTTCACTTAGAATTAATCAAAGCTGCAAAAGGGAACATTAGAAAGTTATGGAAAACCAGATACAAACTTACGGAAAGAGAGCAAACAAGAAACAACACTATAACATTAAATATCAATGGCGCTATCATCGCAGACAGTCTGGACATAAGTAATAATTTTAATGAACATTTCATCCAGTCTGTACAAACCCTGAATAAAGAGTCCCTCAAAATCAGTGCAAATAATTGTCATTTATTCAGGATGGACTAATTTTAGAATTAACAAATGAAACAAAGTTAAACAAAATCTTCACTGCATTATCAGACTCACGATCTAGAGATATATATATGGGTTGGACACTATCTTCCTAAAAACATATAAGGATTGTATTATTGCTCGTATAACAACGATTGATAAATAAATTAATAACGGAAAACACTTTCCCTACCACGTCGAGAAACTGCTACTATGATTAAATCCATAAAGCAGGAAATAAAGAAGACCAGAACATGTACAGACCAATTAGCCTTCTCCACGTTATAACAAAAGGAATAGAAAATTTGAAATAAAAAAAAAGTGGCTTTGGAGCAATCAAGGCTGCTCACACGGTCACTAAGAGGGGCATTATGTTGACATCAATTTAATGAGTATGATATTTATCCATGAGAGCATTTTTGTTGTAAATTGTGAGGTATGGCTGTTAAAATCTTGGTTGTTGTTACGAATGATGACAGATGTGAACAAGAGCATGTATTGTCCTTGTGTGATGATGTAAATAAGGTGTGGTTGTATTGTATGTTAAGGATGTGTCCATGAAGGGGCATTTGGTGACTTTTCTTAAAATTGATTACATGCTACAGCAGGGGTCACCAACCTTTTTGAAACCAAGGGCTACTTCTTGGGTGCTGATTAATGCGAAGGGCTACCAGTTAGATACACACTTAAATAAATTGCCAGAAGTAGCCAATTTGCTCAATTTACCTTTAACTCTGTTATTATTAATAATTAATGATATTTATCTTTGTGGAAACACTGATCATCTTAATGATTTCTCACAATAAATATATATAGAAACAGATAAATATCAATATGCAACACTTTATTTTTATATTTTCTCTAAGTGCACATTTTTCAAATTGAACATTTTCAAATGATCACTTCTAAGACAGTCTTGTGAAATCACAATATCCCATTTTAACTAGCTAGCCACTAACATTTTTTAACAAATCATGAATTACTTTGCACCATGTTTGTACAAATAATAACTCATGTAAAATACAAAAGTAAACTCTCAAATTTTTAAATCATGTCACACTTTGAACTGGACACCAAATCTGTTATCTGTTTCTTTGTCAGTTAGTGGGAAGCCTGGCATTGCATGCTGTTAACTAGTGTGTTGTACTCTGGTGTGTAACTTGACACTGCAACTCTGAGTGAGTCTTGCAGATGTGCATCAGTGAGGCGTGTTCTGTGTTTGTTCTTGATGAAGTTCATGTCAGAAAAGGCTGATTCACAAAGATAAGATTTTTCCTCATTGTTTGCGGAACCTTCTTAATCTTTTGGACATATTTTCACAGCAATCTGGCCTTAAGCTTAATTATGATAAATGTAAAATGTTAAGAATCGAAAATCTAAAGGGAACGTCCTTTCGAATGGAATGCAAAGTGCCTGTTTTGTGGACAGATGGACCAGTTAACATACTTAGTGTTGTTGTCCCAGAAAATCTGGAAGATCTAGGCTCAGTAAATTATGATAATCGACTAAGAAAGCTGGACAAAATTATGCAATTATGGAAAGGGAAATCCCCAACCTTGTATGGTAAAATGTCTATTGCCAACTCGTTAATTATTCCTCAATTTATTTATTTGTTTTTGTCATTACCAGCTCCATCACAAAACTTTTTTAAGATTTATGAGCGGAGGGTCTTCGATTTTGTCTGGAACGGCAAACCAGAAAAGATTAAAAGAAAGGTTTTGTACAAAGAGTATGAATATGGGGGCCTGAAACTTCTCAACCTTGAAGCTATGTGTCTGTCTTTAAAAGCATCAATTGTTCCAGAGATGTATTTAAACATTGAGTGGCACACAAATGTCCTGTTGGACAAAAAACATGTACTGTATCAAAAGAAATTGTATCCTTTTTTACAAGTGATCCCCTCCCAGAGAGTCTGCTGGGAAACATGGCGGGGTTCATAAAGGAAACAATCCACTCATAGTGGTGTTTTCAATTTTATGTGCCAGGAAAAAGAGACGATATTTTGCAGCAGTTAATATGGATGAACTCTAATATTGTAATAGATGGAAAGCCTTTCTTTTGGAAAAATATGTTTGAAAGAGGAATCATTTTTGTCAATGATATTATCAATGAGAATGGTAAAATTATGAAGTATGATGAATTTAGAGCTATGTATGGTGATGCTTGCTCAAGCTTTTCATTTTATCAACTAACTGGAGTAATTGGGAAAAGATGGAAACAAATAATTAATTATGGAACTACTAAATTATTAGTTTGTAAACCTCTAATAAGAAATTCTAGTTGGCAAAAAGGAACTAAAATAAATAGAAAAATATATAGTTTTTATTTAATAAAGAAATCTTTGAAGGCTGCCTCATACAACACAAATGGAAAATGGGAGGACTTTTTTGACTGCCCGTTGCCATGGGATGCCATATTCAAACTAATCTATAAAACCACTATCGATGTGCAAAATCGTTATTTTCAAATTTAAATTATTTATAACTTCTTACCCACAGGGAAAATGTTAAAATTATGGAATATGACAGAGTCAGATGATTGCCGATTTTGTTGTCAGGAGCCTGAATCCACCCTGCATTTGTTTTGGTATTGTCATATTGTGTCTTTGTTTTGGGTGAAAGTTGAAAAAATGTGTTTAAGGATTGGTTTGTTTATGAAGCTTAATGTGGTTTCTGTTATTTTAGGAGAGTTCATTGACAATCATGATTTAGTCAATTTAATTATAGTACTCGGTAAAATGTTTATTTTTAAGGCCAAAAACAGATATTCACTTAGTATTACTTTCTTTAAAACATTTATTCAGTATTTTCTAACTTTAGAAATTTACATGGTTGAAAACGATAATGATGCCAAAAAACATAAAAAAAAAGATGAGAAGTCCTCAAAGGCTTATTTTGAAAGTATAATTATGTTTATAGATTATATGATATCTGTTGTTGTGTTCCCTAATTTGAGTGACCTGGACATAATCTGGACTGTACATAAATGCTTATTTTGAAAATGTAATTTTGTTTATAAATTATATGCAATCTGTTGTGTTCCCTATTTTTTTCTGTGTACATGAATGAAGGTGTGTGTTGCTGAGTCCGACTTGGACATTATCTGGACTGGGCCTGGTTTAAAAAACCCTTTAAACAAATCTAATTTCATTGACAACCTGGTCTGTTGAAGATAAGGCCCTTTTTTTAAAAATAAAATAAAATAAGATAAATAAATAAAAAACATTTTCTTGGATAAAAAAGAAAGTAAAACAATATAAAAATAATTACATAAAAAATAGTAATTAAGGAAAATGTTAGTGGACCAGCAGCCTATACAATCATGTGTGCTTCAGGGACTGTGTCCCTTGCAGATGTGTTATCTATGTTGTGGGAACCAGAATATTGGTAGCAGAAAGAAATAACCCCTTTTGTGTGAGTGGGTGTGGATGAGTGTGCATGGGGGAGGTTGTTTGGGTTGATGCACTGATTGAAAGTGTATCTTGTGTTTTTTCTATGTAGATTTAATTTTTTTTTTTTTAATTTTTTTTTTTTTTTTAATTTTAATTTTTTAATTTTTATTTTTTTTATTTTATTTATTTTTTTTAAAGAACAGGCCCGCGGGCGACTCATCTGGTCCTTACGGGCGACCTGGTGCCCGCGGGCACCGCGTTGGTGACCCCTGCGCTACAGTATGATTATTTTTGATTATTTATTGATTATTATGAATGTATATATTAATTATGATTAATTAGTGTCATAATTGTATTGCTTGATTTTTGGATCCCTTTAATTTAGGTAGCCAGGGACTACAGATGAAAAGTAGCTATTTAGATATAATCTGGTACAGAACATATCCGTTTCTGAACTTAATGTTTATGTGCATTGTCCCATCATTACTATTACTATTACTACGACTAACACTGTCCCTGTGAGAGGGACAGAGGGGGGAGGTGAGTTTGGATTGGGTCAAGTTTGAGCGTGTTGAGGTTGTATTTAATCGATATGATCAATCCGGTACAAGGATAAAGGAACGTAATGATTTAGATTGACAATTGCAGTGGTTGGCAGAAGCAACCCCAACCTCAAAGGAGGGTGCCAATTCAGTAATTAAATGTTTTGTGAATGATCTAATATCCCGACATGGTTTCCCCAAAAAGATTAGGTCAAACAACGGCACCTATTTTAAGAAAACAGGTTAATCTTCTTCAGTCACAAGATCAGCACTTCTCAGGACCAGCAGCTTCCTAGGAAGGTGGAAAGACCATGAGACCAAAATGGTAAGTTTGCAAAATGTAGAATTTGTGTGCCAGTTCCTCTGTGCAGATTTGAGGATGAAAGCAGCCACTCCAGATTCCCTTGCACTCGCTAAGAGGGGCACGGTCAAAGCCAATCCAGGACCAACACCTGATACCTGACTGGAAGGAACCGAGAGGAGAGACAGCACCTTGCCAGCGATGACGAGAACAACTAAGGTTGCCAGCCAATGTGTCCACCGGGACTCCAGCAGCTGTGGAAAGAAGTGTCGGGAGTGCCGAAGCAGCGAGGAGGCCTGAAGCAAGCCGAGGGCCTGGACCAAAGCCCCACGCCCCATACTCTGCCCCCACCTTCCCCAAAGCCCCCACAGCTCCAACTTATTCTCAGCTTTTCCCCAATTTCGGCCAGCACGCACCGGCCACTGAACAGTCTGCCCAATGGACTGAACCACACCCCGAAGAGAGACAGACTGTTTGAGTGGATCTCTTTCTTCACCAAGGCAGCCAAAAGCCCAACGAGGTGTCGGCAGGCCACCAGCCTGAGGCACCACCGAGCCATCTATACGAGCACTAATGGAACAGGGACTCATACGAAATTCAGTTGTGTGTTCAAAATCAATTGATAATTAACAATATTGGTAACTACATTCATTGCAAATGCCGGGAAAAATATTTTTGCAAATGTCTTACAGTCATAAGTCTATATACATTCATCTATTTATGTTCAATGATGTTCATGATCAAAGTATTTGTTATTCCTTTACTAAATCAAAGGGTAGGCCACTAATTGTGTTCTGTGAGATGGTTTTACTGCAGGCTGGTAACAGCGATCGCTCTGAAGGAGGGTCATAGACGGAATTTTTGCCTCGTATAAAAACATTGAGGTTTTTGCCTCTATCTGTGGTAGAGATTAGTGGTCTACATCAGAAATTGTTTTGGTCCAGGGTCTTAAGACCCTGGAAGGCGGGTATGTAGTAGAATTTCTGACCTTTGACCTATATTGCATGTCTAATAAGAATGTACGCTCATTTAATTTATCTTCTATTCTGTGCCAGTGGGACAAAGGTGAATATGGAGTTGTGCCAACCTGTCTACAGAATGTTTAGAATTTCCAAATATGACTAAGAGATACAAGGTTGTTTTGGAACAGACAAAACCAAAACAAAACAATCATGACGCATTAGTTAACAAACAATGATGCACAAGAGACATATAAAAAATGGCAGAAGACCGGAACTCGACAGTGATTTTGGCTTGTGTGTGTCTTGTTTACTCCGGAGTAACATGTGGTCTGTCTGCACGGCCAACTTAATTCAACCTGCTCTTCTGATAATGGGTAAATACATTTGTTGTACTAAACTACTTTTGTTGCCTGTTTAAGCTTTGGACAATCCACTACATATATATATATATATATATATATATATATATATATATATATATATATATATATATATATATATATATATATATATATATATATTTATTAGGGCTGCAACAACTAATCAATTAAATCGATTAAAATCGATTATAAAAATAGTTGGCGATTAATTTAGTCATCGATTTGTTGGATCTATGCTATGCGCATGCGCAGAGGCAATTATTATTATTATTTATTTATTTATTTATTTATTGATTTATTGATTTTTTAATAAACCTTTATTTATAAACTGCAACATGTACAAACAGCTGAGAAACAATAATCAAAACCAGTATGCTGTTTTTTTTCAGTAAAATACTGGAAAGGATAGAAATTTAGTTTGTCTCTTTTATCCGATTATTAACCGATTAATCAAAGTAATAATCAACAGATTAATCGATTATCAAATTAATCGTTAGTTGCAGCCCTAATATATATATATATATATATATATATATATATATATATATATATATATATATATATATATATATATATATATATATATAAAAATAATAAATGATAAATGGGTTATACTTGTATAGCGCTTTTCTACCTTCAAGGTACTCAAAGCGCTTTGACAGTATTTCCACATTCACCCATTCACACACACATTCACACACTGATGGCGGGAGCTGCCATGCAAGGTGCTAACCAGCAGCCATCAGGAGCAAGGGTGAAGTGTCTTGCCCAAGGACACAACGGACGTGACTAGGATGGTAGAAGGTGGGGATTGAACCCCAGCAACCAGCAACCCTCCGATTGCTGGCACGGCCACTCTACCAACTTCGCCACGCCGCCCCTATATATATATATATATATATATATATATATATATATATATATATATATATATATATATATATATATATATATATATATATATATATATATATAAATAAATAACAATTAAAAATCAGTACAAATACGAATCGTGAATAATCTGAAAATAATTTGTTGTATTTTTTTTGGACACCACTTTAATTTTCCTACATTTAGACAGTTTTCAGACTGTGTGTAATGTTACAGTGGCCAAACAAATTAAATATACGTGTTAAATTAAAAAACTCTACTTGTTTTTAATGAATACTTACTACTACGCTACTGTGTTTTGATGTTTGTTCTTATGGTGGTACTTGGAGAGCCACATGTTTTCTGAGGTGGTACTTGGTGGAAAACACTTTGAGAACCACTGATTTAAAACAGTTATACTACCTACTACTACTATACTACCTACCATCATGGTTTGGTATACCTTGGTTTTAAAGTCATGGTTCTGTTAATTTTCAGTGACTCCCGCTAACCCAGTTTTTCAAAGGTGGGGCAGATCCGAACAGAACGTATTGTTTACTTTACATAAGTTACTGATACAGCTCTACCATTTTTAAAATGAGATTCTCATTCAACGCTACAGTACCATGGTAACAGTCACAAAACAATGATAGCGCACCATTAGAGAATTACAAACCAAACTTTGTTGCTTGTTTGATGCCAGCAGTCAATGCTGCACTTTGGATGCCAAGGGATACATACAAGTTTGGATGAGTGCACCAAGCTGTGCAGAGGCAGCTGATTCCTCATCGATTTGTTTCATTTTTCTAGGTTAGCTGGAATCAATTCATGTTGACATCAATACAAGCTGAGGAACTCCGGGGCCAAGTGAATCAAATAGAATAGTTTGTTTTTTTTCTTTGCAAAGATTGTTAAAAAAATAAAAATAAATACAAAAATCAAAAACTTTGTGTGAACTTAAAATGGTTAAAATATATAGCTCGCTTTGATCCGTTTATTAAAAATTGACTGTCCTTTTACAGGCTTTAAAGTTATGCATTAACGTGCTTTTATATGCAATTAATTACCCCTCAAAAATGCACTAATCATGTAAAAACACATTATTCACGCGATTTATTGTGTTCCTTTACCTTAACTGTGGATGGTTATCTGAAAGGTGGGGAGGGTTGTTATACGTGCAAAGATGAGTGACACCGACTGGTGTGCGTGCTGGCTAATTTCCCCTCAAAATAAACGCAGACGGGATTTTAGATACAATCGTTAGAAAGTTTTGAGTAAAAATTAGTCGCATTCAAGTAAAACATGCAACAAAATGTTTGCATATAACATTTTGAAAATAAAATAGCCTTTACGTCAAGTTATAGGGGTGTTTTTTCTGCAATTAATCGCAATAATCAAAATTCAACATCCAATAAAAAATTCTTGTTCGACACATTTATATTTTCCTGTATGGCGTTTGATGTGGGAAAATCCCTAAAAATACTACTGACCTCAATTTAAAAAAAATAATGGTGTCAGAGCTTAAATTCACTGGTGTTTGTGCAGAGAAATGGCTTGTTTCCACCTGCATGTCTGACTCTTTACATCCCAAGAGAACTAGCATCGTTTGCAACGGACGTTTATGTTTTGCGCAACAGGGCGGTGCCAAAGACGAATGTCCACTGCAGAGAACGCTGGTCCACAAAAGGATATTTGTGTTAATAGAGTAATTATATTTTTTTGTTCAAAGTCCCATAATGCACTGCAACAACAAGTGTATTGTCATATCGTCCCTTGTTTCTATTAGCAGTACAGTACAATGCAATAGTGTATTTGTGCCAAAAATATACGCTGCACACAGATACCCCACACCCCATCCAACACCCTTGACGCAAATCCTTTAGGCGGGATGGACGGCTTGGCTGCACCTGAAGAGCTGCAACCTACCACCGTAGCCCCCACTATCTCCCCTCTGTTGCAAGTCTTGAGATGTATGTTGTAATATGTATATGTTGTTTGCTATGGAAATTTTTTCCCAGTCTAGATTCTATTTTTTTACTCATCCTCCCCCAGCATTTACCTTTTTCCCATCTTTTACGGGGCGCCTTGTGGCAACCCATCAGCGTTTCTGTTCTGTTACCCTGTACATGGTTTGTTTGTCTAATCTTGATTGGGTTTGTATGGAAAACAAAGTTTTGTTGTACTTGCGCAATGACAATATATATCTACCTACCTATTCTCTATGTACTCAAGTATGGTGGCTTTTCAGGGTCAAAAAAGTCTCTCTTGTAACAGTTGTACCTGTAATTAGTTAACCATAATGCATGCTTCCGGCCTGTCAATCATTCTGAGCATTTCAACCAATCAGATTGCAGGGAATTCACAGTCCCCTCCTATTATAGCAAAGCTGCCATGTTGTCCCAGGCCTGAGCATTCAGACAGACACTGGAAATCAGTAGAAATGTTGTTTATTTCAGAAAAGTGGTTCTTAGTGTGCATGAGGCACTGGTAATGCGGATATCCGCAGGGATTGGAAACAGCAAAACTCATTCCATTTCCAAAATCGAAGACAAACTACAAGAAATGTCTTGTTGGATCGGAGCTGAATATGATAACACATTTGTTCAAAGGTTACAGTTGGGAAGGGATTCATATGGCTCCATTCATGGGTGGATCTCGCGTGAGAGAATTAATAATTTTGCAAAGCAGTCTGCTGAAAATGATGGAAAGTGCCAATCTACATAGGAACCGACGCTGTGGTCAAAATTGGAATTGCCACAAAACACATTTTAAGATATTCAACACTCTACTGCCGTCTGACAGCTAAAGAGAATAGTGCACCCCCCAATTTGTCACGTTTCATGTGTCAGGTAGATCCCCTTCTTATTGTAGTTTAGGAAACCCAATAGTTACAGCATTACGTCCATAAATACAAATAATTACGCAATTGACTTTTCTGTAGAGGTTTTGATCGTCTACGACAGGCAGGCCAGCAAAATAAACTGTTTTGTTATAATTTTATTAATGGAAAACGTAACACTTTTTACATAACTTTTTTCATTTAATGTGGCTTATCTACCAGTGTGATTACGGTTCGTAACAATGACGGCATAAGGAATCTTCCATTTTTTTCCCTGGAAATGTGAATGCACAGTCTCTTTGGTAGCAACTTTTTTTGCATTGACCGCCACTTTTATTTCTTTCTTTCGTTTAGTTTATTTCGAACATGAACACATTTACATCATAATACATCACACAATTTCATATCATTTCATTTACATCATGCCCGAAAAGGAGTAGGAAGAAGCAAAGCGTATTTAATCCTACCCCTTTCCCACTTCAAAGCGTTTACAATTATATAAAATCATTTACTGACCTTTTTATATAATAAAATAACATCTATGAATTAGTATATACAACAGTTTGTAATATGTAATTAATTAATTCAGTCTATATTAACATACTGAGATGAAGAATATTTTCAATAAGGTTGGAAGTTTTTCTCATAATTCTTCTTCTTTGTACTTTGTAAGTACTATTAATTTAAACAACCTCTTAAACTGGATCATGTCAGTACAATTTTTAACTTCTTTACTTAATCCATTCCATAATTTAATTCCACATACTGTTATGCTAAAGGTTTTAAGTGTTGTACGTGCATATAAATGTTTTAAATTATTGTTTCCTCTAAGGTTATATTTCTCCTCTTTAGTTGAGAAGAAATACTACTTTGCTATTTTCCACATTCCGAAACACGGATTTCACGAATCTAGCTCTGGGTTAGGTAGTTCAGCCCTCTTTTAGGTGATCACTATGACAGACTTTCAGCATCGGTATGGCACCATACTAAATGTGTCTGAAATTTGAGCATTTGATTGTTGATCGTCCCCTATCTCTGGCAAAAACTTGTGGTTTTTGGCAACAGTAACGAAGGAGGTACGGCATAGCGGGCAAAGTCAAAAAAGTCTTTAGAGTTAGCAGTTCAACTGTCAAACCATAGCGACTAACACTAAGCAATGTTGACTACCCTAAAGTTTAGGGCCAGTTTTAAGCTTACACAGATGTTGTGTTGTATTGCTGTAGTATCTAGTGTCGTATGCCTGTACTGTATGTGTGTCTGCAATGTGATATGCTACTTCCTGCCACAGAGGTGAGAGTCGGTGGAGTTTCTGTGCCACCATGACAAAACATGACAGATGTGTTTGGGCAGGGGAGTAGCAGACCTGCCATGTTGCATTAGGCGTACATAGTTATGAGGATGGTGTTGGACATAGTGCTGGTGAGGAGATGGAAATGAACACCTCCTGTGTTGGCGTTTAGATATTTTCCACCAGTCAACAAAAGATTATCAAAGACAAACTCATTACTCTCCTATCATTCATTGAGCTATTTGTCGCTAAAATCCTTATAAATCACTCATTCATCCAAGAGAGGTTTAAGGGAGCTGACAAATACGACAGGTATGCCAAATGTCCATTTCTTATCTGCTGTCTGGAACCAATCAGTGAAAAAACAGGCAGCCAATTGTCGATCACAATCTCCTAAACTGATGACAGAACCCTCTTAGAGGGGAAAAAAACAGGCAGCGTTTGATCAATTATGGAATGTAATAATGGAAGTTGTGAAGGACCCTTTGTTCTCACAGATACTCGCCACTAAAATAGTCCTCAGGCAACCCGCAAGTACCATAAAAGAGCTGACGAGGACTGTCTAATGAATCACCTTTTGTCCCCGCTATCAGCTCACCTGTGGTCAGTTTTTTACAGAATGGCAATTACCCCTGATAGCGATTATAATGGAGGATAGTGTCAAAAATAATGCGAGCAACCTTGGAAAAGGGATGTTTGATTGCCATAATCAGCATGTAAATCTATAGTTATACAATGGTTCATTGTTGTGGTTGTGGCAAACAAAACTGTATTGTCTAGAACCTTTTTTTCCTCTCGAAAAATAGTCTGAAAAAGATGAGTCGTTTTACATTTTGGGACATGCAAAACGTGTGTTGTCATATGTCTTCTCCCCCAATGTGAGTCGAAGCTTTTCTTCCTGTATTTCACACACACACACACACACACACACACACACACACACACACACACACACACACACACACACACACACACACACCAGTAGGGATGTACAGTACAGGCCAAACGTTTGGACACACCTCATTCAATGCATTGTCTTTATTTTCATGACTATTTAAATTGTAGGTTGTCACTGAAGGCATCAAAACTATGATTGAACACATGTGGAGTTATGTACTTAACAAAAACAGGTGAAATAACTGAAAACATGTTTTGTATTCTAGTTTCTTCAAAATAGCCACCCTTTGATGTGATTACTTTTTCGCACACTCTTGGCATTCTCTCGATGAGCTTCCAGAGCTAGTCATCTACAATGGTTTTCACTTCACAGGTGTGCTTGAAGCTCATCGAGAGAATGCCAAGAGTGTGCAAAGCAGTAATCAGAGGAAAGGGTGGCTATTTTGAAGAAACTAGTATATAAAACATGTTTTCAGTTATTTCACCTTTTTTTGTTAAGTACATCACTCCACATGTGTTCATTCACAGTTGTGATGCCTTCAGTGACAATCTACAATGTAAATAGTCATGAAAATAAAGAAAACACATTGAATGAGGAGAAGGTGTGTCCAAACTTTTGGCCTGTACTGTATATCGTTAGGATTTTATCGATACAGATAACAAAATGTAATTGGTGCAAATAATTGTTTTATTAGCATAAGAGATTGTACACCACCAACATCATAAAACAGTGGCGTGAGATGGAGATTTGAGACCTGTCAGTGGATTATATCTCGCTTCAGAGTAACTTTATGAATTTTTATATAACATCAATTGTTAATTTATTTTGAGTAAATCAATGCTAGTCTGAGGCTTACTGGCTTGCTGAGACTGTTGATGAAGAGAAATTGTCTTACAACCTTTTGCGTGGTGGTTCTTCCTTATTTGGGATTATTCCAAGCTGATTATCAGATCCAGCTCATTTTTATGCATTTCAGCGGCACCTGAAGTGAATGTGACAGCATGTCATAATTACGATGGTCAGCTGAATAAAAAATATACCAATAACTGTATGATTTGTCCCAAAAGGAACCGGTACCGGAAAAAACTTACTCAGGATACATCCCTCCACACCAATGACATTGATGGATGCAATGATGAAGTGAAAAAAGGCACATTAACATTTTCTTTTTCAAAAATCCATCCATCCATTTTCTACCGCTTGTCCCTTACGGGGTCGCTGGACCCTATCTCAGCTTCAAAGTGTCTTAAATGTAGGTTAATACACACATTGTAATACAAATTTTCTGTGACAAAACTGCATCAATTTACGCAATTTTCTTGATAACGGTGTACCGTAGAGACTCCTCCCACCCTCACCAAGGACTGTTTTCACTGGTGGACTCTGGAAAGAGGTTCCGCAGGCTCCGTAGCAGAACCTCCAGGTTCTGTAACAGCTTCTTCCCTTAGGCCATAAGACTTTTGAACGCATCATAATAATCCCCTCAATGCCCCCAAAAAACTTGCTAAACTATAAAAACAATATAACATACATCCATAAATGTGGATGCATATGCAAAAGTGCAATACATTTATCTGTATATTAAATATATTTAATATCTGCACCTTATTGCTCTTTTATCCTGCACTACAACTAGCTAATGCAACAAAGTCTTGTTCTTATCCGTACTGTAAATTTCAAATTTTGATGACAATAAAGGAAGTCTAAGTCTAAGTCTTAGTAATAGGCTAATTACAAAGCATCTGTATTCACCCCCCAACAAATAGCAATTAGGGCCTCGTATTTGTTTTATTTTGCTTAGTTCCAAAATGTTCAAATGCATTGTTCTGCAATATTGATTTTGGAGAATACACATTTAAACAAGCACACACTATAACCTCACACTCCTAATTGCTGATGGTGGTAATTTGTCGTTTCACTAAACTACACAAACAATGTGGGCTATTTATCATGCCACTGACAGAGAAGAAAAACAAGAAGAAAAAAAAAAAACATCCACACTGCATGTGCACATGTTTTCCTACCCTTCAAATCTGACTCAAAAATCCAGAACAAACATCAAGACAAGGCTTGGACTTCACAGCGGATGTTTTACATGCCACGCTAAGATATTCTCCCTTTTTTTTCCGCTGCTCTCAGAGATGAAAAAAAGTGTCTGTGTAAAGCAGAATTGGAGTCTTTCATTAGTACACGCTATGATGTTGTGTACCCAGGATGGATGCTAAATTCTTCTTTTAATCTGGTCTCATCTAAGAAGGACGGAAGGCACGTTGCGCCTCAGGGAGACGGTGTGTGAGAAGTGCAGTTGCTGTCAACGCGAGCGAGGTTGAGGTCAGCGTTACCCGGGCCCTCTGGGTATAGAACAGCTTCGTTTAATAGTATGCTCATAATACTATGAACAGGAGTCTCTGCTCGACGATCACTAAGTCTCACTCAAACCCACTGTTCAAATATCTTGCTAATGTGCCGTTGAAAGATGTTTCGCGAGATTTGCAACACATACTTGGCTTGGGGCCACATTGCACACTTCACATGTAAGATTTTGTTTTTTTAAATCAAGTAGTGCCTGCACTTCCATCCTGAAAACGTCACGTTTTGTATTGGTGTCCGGGGTTCCGATGTCGCTAGGTGTGAGAATGCTGGCGGAAGCGTTGTGTTGAGAGGAGAGAGGGTGAAGTGAAGTGAATTACATTTATATAGCGCATCAAAGCGCTTTACATACTGAAACCCAATATCTAAGTTACATTCAAACCAGTGAGGGTGGCACTGGGAGCAGGTGGGTAAAGCGTCTTGCCCAAGAACACAACCGCAGTGACTAGGATGGCGGAAGCAGGGATCGAACCTGGAACCCTCAAGTTGCTGGCATGGCCGCTCTATCAACCAAGCTATACCGCCACAGTCTAGGAATGTGTATCGTTCACTTTTAAACTGATATGGTAGAAATTCCCAGCACCTGGAAATTGATAGCAACACTCAAAAATACTTATTAGTGTGTTCATGTGGTAATAAATATTAATTGTTAAATGATAAAATATGTTTATTTATTTAACATGTAACAAAGATAACTTTGCTGTCCAGGTTTTATAGCTTTTTTTTTTCCCACGTGTGAGTCATTTGCAAGGGTTTATAGTAGACTTTACATGCAGTTGCAATTCTAAGACATTAGTTGGCAGTAGTGTAAAGACTACGCAGCTCTGCAGAGGGTTGTTTTGCTGAGTGACGCTCTGAAAGTAAATAAAGCCACTTGTTTTGTGGATGTACTAAGATATCACAGTAATTAAGCATTCATGTCAGTAGTCAGGAAATAGTTTTTGCCGTTAATTTAAATCAGCCAGTTTTTTTTGTTGTTGAGTCCTAAAAAGTGTTTATACTGTAAGTTTTGTACTTATTGCACACCAGTTTATTTACAATGTGCATCTTAATTGTTGTTTTCATTACCAAATATAAAAGGTATTGAAATTGTCATGTAAGATCGCAAGCACTAATCAGTTGCATGTTTATGGCATATCCAATGTACATTGGAATAGAGCTAGTGCATTTTGAAAAGTGGAGCCTTACTTTTGAGCGAGTTTTATCAGGCATACTTGCTTTGTTGGCAGGGACAATTGTACAATTGTAGAGGCAGTCTGCTACAAATACACCTGTCAACCACATGTATATACAAAAGAGATAGCGAAATATGGTACCTAATGATTTTACCTTAATCGGTAACGACATAATTCGGTCTATACCTATAAAAGTACCGAATCCGGTACCCATAATTAGTCAAAATGGTACCATAGCAATATGCCATATGTCACTGTCGGTAATGTCATTGCAATATTGAGACAGTCATTGGATTTCCTGTTACCAACGTCGTTATTCTGAACATTACCAAAAAGGCATCTTGAAATTGCACACTTTGTATGAAATTAAATGGAACAAATAATTAGGCAGGGTTGATAAGTCAATTAATCAAACAATAAATTAAAATTAACAAAATGTTGCCGGCATCAATACATTGCCATGTTTGTGTGTGTTTGTTTTTTCTTTGTCTTTTGCTTCCAAACAGGGTGCAAGAGGGTTTACTCTATGCATCACTTTTAACACTGGTGCATATTTAATAGCAGAAATAAATAAACCCTCTAGTCATCTATCCAAAGTCTTTTTCTCTGTGAGTGGAGGCGGGAATCCTAGCTTCTGAGAGCAACAAAGCCTTGTGGGGAAAAGCTCTGCAAAGTAACACAATTACGAGGAAAAAAATGTTTGCGAAGTGAATGCAACTGATATGTTTGCTTCAAACCGAACAAGCGAGATTAGCCCATCAACACGGCCAAAAACGTAATGGCATAAAAAACACTTGATTCAGTTTTTCAAACTGAGTAAAAATTGCACTTCCAGATGTTCAACATTAATTGAAGTGCAATGTTGCCGACATAGATTAAAAGTCAATTGTGTTTGTTTACTTAACTATTTTGCCAAAAGTATTTGGCCACCTGCCTTGACTCAAATATGAACTTGAAGTGCCATCCCATTCCTAACCCATAGGGTTCAATATGATGTTGGTCCACCTTTTGCAGCTATGCAATCGGAGTGTTGCTGGTTACTGGGGTTCAATTCCCACCTTCTACCTTCCTAGTCACGTCCGTTGTGTCCTTGGGCAAGACACTTCACCCTTTGCCTCTGATGGCTGCTCGTTAGCGCCTTGCATGGCAGCTCCCGCCATCAGTGTGTGAATGTGTGTGTGAATGGGTAAATGTGGAAATACTGTCAAAGCGCTTTGAGTACCTTGAAGGTAGAAAAGCGCTATACAAGTATAACCCATTTATCATTTATCATTTATTACAACTTCAACTCTTCTGGAAGGCTGTTCACAAGGTTGGGGAGTGTGTTTATAGGAATTTTCGACCATTCTTCCAAAAGCGCATTGGTGAGGTCACACACTGATGTTGGTCGGGAAGGCCTGGCTCTCAGTCTCCGTTCTAATTCATCCCAAAGACGTTCTATCGGGTTCAGGTCAGGACTCTGTGCAGGCCAATCATGTTCATCCACACCAGACTCTGTCATCCATATCTTTATGGACCTTGCTTTGTGCACTGGTGCACAGTCATGTTGGAAGAGGAAGGGGCCTGATCCAAACTGTTCCCACAAGGTTGGGAGCATGGGATTGTCCAAAATGTTTTGGTATCCTGGAGCATTCAAAGTTCCTTTCACTGGAACTAAGGGGCCAAGACCAAATCCTGAAAAACAACCCCACACCATAATTCCTCCTCCACACAATTTCAGGTGGCATCTTATGACAGTTCCACGCTGGAAATCACTGAGCTCCTGAGAGCGGCCCTTGCTTTCACAAATGTTTGTAGAAACAGTCGCCATGCCTAAGTGCTTTATTTTATACATCTGTGGCTGGGCCAAGTGATTAGGACACCTTATTCTGATCATTTGGATGGGTGGCCAAATACTTTTGGAAAAATAGTGTATTTAGGGTAATTAAAAGTTATTGACTTTCTAATTACAATAGTAAAACATACTAATGAAAAAGAAAAGTTATAGCATTTGAAAGGGTCACTTGCTTTATTACTATTGTTATAACTATTTATTATGATTGCATTATTGCTTAAATTGGTCTCAAAAAAATGCTGACCATAATAATGTTTGTAGGCAAAACATGTTATTTGCCCAAACCTATAAATAACTGACTCGTTTTGATTTGATTTGTATTAAGGATCCCCATTAGCTGGTTCCCTCAACAACCCACTAGTCTTCATGGGGTCCACAATTCAATACAATTACAAGTAAAAACATATAATTATAACTACACAATACAGAAAAAAATAAAAAATAAAAACATCAATAAAAAAACAAGCAAACAATTTACAGTCACAGAATAATAATTACCATATAAATATAACTACACAATATAAAACCAAACACATCATCAACAAGCAAACTAATTTAAAGACTCAGATAAAATATTACTCTCTTTTTAAAAACATGTTTACTTTCAATGCTGGTGAGAATTCGAGGCAGGTTATTCCAGAGCGATAAAGATCTATAAATAAAAGATTTCCGCAAAGCATTCTTCCTGGGACGAGGGAGTACAAAATGCCCCTCACTGGACGCCCTGGTATTGTGATTATGTATAGTGCTACTGTGAACTATTTGGGCCATTAGAAAAGCAGGAGTTTTACTACCAGTTACTGATTTGAGCAATATAAGAGTATTAGCCCACAACCTGTTTGACATTATGTAAAGAAAAAATGCCATACCTTCATTAAAACACAAGAAAAAAATGATATGTTTAGATAGACAAACATTTTACCCTTGAAAAGTCTGCTTGCCTACCAGCCTCAGTCAAATATGTTGTCATGGCAAAGCAAAAGTCACACAGCTCCACACTGAACAATAGCAATAATGGCATGTACTCAGCGCCTGAACAAGCACTATCAAGTCTCTTGTGAATATGACAGTTGGTCGCCAGCCCACCCACCGCCTCCCCGTCCTGACTCATAGGGCTGTCGCCAGGGTTGTTTCGAGTTCCTTGATGACGGCTGTATGACATGTATGTATAATTAACGTTGTATCAATGTCTTGTGCCTGCTGGAAAAAAAGGCTTTTTTTATTGATTGTTACAGTTTATATGAGGCCAGATAGTTGCAGATAAATCCCGAGAGAGCATGATTGCACAGAAAATATGTTTCTCACCACTCTGCATGGCCAAAAAAAATGTGCATGTATCTGTTTCTTAGTCCCCCAAGAACAACCATTGATTGACTCCATTGCTGTGCATAGGCAATCAAGCAGAGCAGATTTGATTAGAAGTTTCAGGGAAGCTATTCTGACTTTGACTTTAGTTTTTCCAAATGAATGTAAAACACATACGCGGAGAGTTCCACACATTGTCCGTCATCTGACCAGATTTCGTGCCAGGCGCAGCAAGGGCTGATGGGAAAGTGAAAATGCGCCTGAAGGTGTGGCTTCACACCCTCGGGCTGTATTGTGCTCTCAAACAACATGGCCTCCGGTCGCAGGATAACTCAAAACAAGGCCTGTCCATTTTGCAGGTGTTGTAGGAGGTCAAACCATCAAATCCAGCGACTCCCCAGCGACACAACCAGCTTTTTAGCCCTAACTGGCCCTCTCAAGCCTGCTGAGACGATGGTTTTCTTGGTAAATATTGGAACTTCTTCCTAAAACTACCCCATACTAACTTCTAGTAAATACATACAATACGGGTGGTTGTTAAACTCATAATTCATACAAGAAATTCCAATAATCAGTAATTGCTGAAACATGAAGAGGTGGGCTTGAATTACCTCTGCTTCTTCCTACTCATATTGAATTGTGCAGGTATAAACATGTGATGAACAGTAGAGTAAATACCTCAGTTTCTGTAATCTGTTCCAAAAGATCAGTCAAAAACCTAAGCATTTTTTCCCGTAAGAAATAATCCAATTTGCCCATTCCAGACACCCAGAAATTGTAACAAAAAACATGATTTTTTTAGGAATAATTATAGTTTCACATGCAGGAAACAATGTGAAATACATATAATTGAAAAATTAAAAGGACATTTAATCTTTATTAAAGACATGATGGACTTTACTATTTGTATGTCCTGGAATTCACCAGTAACTTTATTTGAGACTCGTGGTTCGAATGTTTTGCTTTCTAAAATTAAAAAAAAAGCTTTGTTTGTGCGCTTGATTTGCAAAACGGAGGTGTAGTTTGCTACGTTTGGCCGCATTTCGTGGTTAGAGTGTCCACCCTGAGATCGGTAGGTCGTGAGTTCAAACCCCGGCCGAGTCATACCAAAGACTATAAAAATGGGACCCATTACCTCCCTCCTTGGCACTCAGCATCAAGGGTTGGAATTGGGGGTTACATCACCAAAATGACTCCCAGGCGTGGCCACTGCTGCTGCTCACTGCTCCCCTCATCTCCCAGGGGGTGAGGGTGATGGGTCAAATGCAGGGGATAATCTCACCACACCTCGTGTGTGTGTGACAATCATTGGTACTTTTAACTTTAACTTTATTTTCCCGAAAACCTGGGCAAACCTATGGCGAACATTTTAATAGGAAACTGAATCCTATCACAAAGTAGGTTAGCGAAAACCGAGGTAACCAAATAAAGCATTACCATCCCCACTTTTGTCATGATCTCACATCACAATTATTTCAAATTCCTGTTTTATTTTCCTTTTTCCACCACTGTAGTCTAATAGCTTCTTATGCTCATTTGTGATTTTTGCTTTGCTTTGTTCCTTAACATGCAGAGCTTTTCCCGTGCTTCCTCTGCACTTCCCTGCTGCATTGTTTCTTTATTTGTGTTAGTACCGTATTTAACAGACTATAGGCCGCTACATTTTTCCTACTCTTTTCACCCTGCGGCTGATTTATGGATTTGTCGTTGCAGGTTTTTTTATTCAACCTAGTTTTGAACACCGACAGAGACACTGAGAAAGTATGTTATTGGTTGTGCTATGGTGTCATCTTTTGGACGAGTTTGCTCACTGTAGGTGCTACGGCTTTGAAAATGTACTTCCTGTTTTGTGCCTTAAACCGGATGTATAAGTCCTGTATCGTCTACTATTCGTCCATAGCGTTTCTGCTTGAAAGGATTCTTCATTCATCACTCCAAGTTTTGTTTTGTAAGTTTTACAAAATAACTAAAACAATTCATACCTACTTAAATTGTCCCATTTATGATGTGTTTTAATGCATAGTTGTATGTGCTATCATTATGTAATCAAGCATTAGCGAGTATTCTAACACGTTTACAAGTGACCGTAATCGGTAGTATTAACTTACAATGGCATTTTTGTGAATTGTTACAGTTTCGGAAATTCACCTAATGTCACCGTGGAGTTATTGAGTCTAATATAAGACCTAGCTACCGCTGCTACTGGGTCTATGGCGATGACTTCTGTTTTATTTGATCAGCTGTTTTACTGCCGTGTTACAGACACCATTTGGAAACAGTTAGTTATTTCAATAAACATTTACAAAATCTTTCATACCAGTATATATACATGTGGTTTATAATCCGGTGCGGCTAATATACAGTATGTCAAAATGTTTTTCTTCTAAAATGTGGTGGGTTCGGCTTAATTATCGGTGCGCTCTATAGCTCAGAAAGTAAATGTATTTTACCTACACTTTGTCTGCCATCTCTGGGGTCCAGACTACGACCAGACGGTAACAATCATGCTGATACTTGGAGCCAATGAACCTGGTTAGATTGTTGTTAGGCCCTTTGTCCTGAAAACACCGCAGCTAATTTAGCACCAAACCCCCATAAGCCGCCTCTCTCCTCCGCCCCGCCGTTTCTTCCGACTAAACTGAGCGAACTGTGCTAATCGGTGGGAAGAGGCGACCAAAGCTACTGCTAATCCATTCTGGAATTACGGCGAAGAACAAATTAAGAAACTTCAACTCATTATCGCAGCTTTAATTCGCCGGCCCCTCCTGGCGTAATCCCTAAAGTCAGCCTCTCCAGTTAATTATACCCACGTCCCGGATGAGAGGCTATTTATTGTGTTTTGCAATGCTGTTTGTGTGTTGGGTGTGCATGTGGATGATGTGTTTTGCTGCTTAGCTGTTTACTCCAAGCGGCGGTTGGGGCTCAAATGGTTATGCAAGAATATGGATAAGGCTTTTCCATTGTATGCCGTAGAGTAAAGTGATTACCCCACTTTAGAGTAGTCTGTGTACAGCTTGTATAGCAGTGTAAACTTACCATCCTCTTAAAAATAGGTTAGCTTCATCATCTTGAAGGTTTGTTAGGTTCAGAACGTTGGAATTCACGTTTCTATTAATGAACCGCAGCTCCCCATGCCGGCAGCACTCATGCAGCCCCAAACACTACCACCACCTTGCTTGACTGGAGGCAAGACACAGTTACATTGCTACTAACTTGTATTATTCCGACATGAATGGCTATGTGGGACTCGATTTTGAGTGGACTACTCAAAAGTACAATAAATTGCCAAAAGTATTTGGCCACCTGTCCTTGACTAACATGTTAATTTGAAGTGCCATCCCATTCCTATCCTGGAGCATTCCAATTCCTTTCACTGGAACTAAGGGGCCAAGCCAGTCTCCTGAAAAACAACCCCACACCATAATTCCTCCTCCACCAAATTTCACACTCAGCACAATGCAGTCTGAAATGTACCGTTCTCCAGGCAACCTCCAAACCCAGACTCGTCCATCAGATTGCCAGATGGAAAAGTGTGATTCATCACTCCAGCGCTGCTCTAGCGTCCAGTGGCGACATGCTTTACACCACTGCATCTGACACTTTGAATTGGACTTGGTGATGTATGGCTTAGATGCAAATGCTCGGCCATGGAAACCCATTCCATGAAGCTCTCTGCGTACTGTACGTGGGCTAATTGGAAAGTCACATGAAGTTTGGAGCTTTGTAGCAACTGACTGTGCAGAAAGTCTTTGCACTATGGGCTTCAACATCCGCTGACCCCTCTCTGTCAGTTTACGTGGCCTACCACTTGGTGGCTGAGTTGCTGATGTTCCCAAACTCTTCACTTTTCTTGTAATAAAGCTGACAGTTGACTTTGGAATATTTAGGAGCGAGGAAATTTAACGCCTGTATTTGTTGCACAGGTGGCATCCTATGACAGTTCCACGCTGGAAATCATTGAGCACCTGAGAGCGGCCCATTCTTTCACAGATGTTTGTAGAAACAGTCTCCTTGCCTAAGTGCTTGATTTTATACACCTGTGGCCGGGCCAAGTGATTAGGACACCTGATTGTGATTATTTGGATGGGTGGCCAAATACTTTTGGCAATATAGTGTATTTTCGCGTTTACTTTCTGTTGTACTGCCTTAGGAACTCTTACCACATGCTGTGGTATGTAAAATAATTCTTAAGTTTATTTTCCTGATGCGGGCTATTTTGAGCTAGTGGCAATTTTCCGCCGTCTGTGATGAAGACAAAGTCGGAGGAATCAGACAGTTTAAAAAAAAGTCACCTTTGCCGTGATGCACACTAAATGATTTACGGGGCTTTGGCAATTCCTCTCAGCTCGGAGAATTGATATAGACAAACTTATGATGCTGTCCCTTTTTTTCATGAGGGAAGCAGAGAAGCATAAAATGAGATTTGGCACTTGTGTGAAAGTGCTTTCAGGTTCAGGAAGGAACACCTGAAATGTGTGCAACAACGCGTGCTTGTCTTCCAGTGCATTCAAAAAAATGAAGTCCCTGATAGCTGCATTTCATCCCACACTTCCATTATAAGTACCTCTGGATGACTCTTTGCCAGCAATTGGACAAAGACACTTTATGGACCCTTGTTGCTTGTGAAGACTCAAGTGCTGCCAATCACACAATGTTTTCTATCAAAAACTGAAAAAAAACCCCAGTTTTTTTCATTTTAAATTTCTAATAATAGGGGTGTAACGATATACAGTAGGGAAGGGATTCATATATATATATATATATATATTCATATATATTCCTGGGTGGATCTCGCGTGAGAGAAAGAGGGGAGCTTAATCCTTTTGCAATGCAGTCTGCTGAAAATGATGGAAATTGCCACTCTGCCTCTGTGGTCAAAGCTGGAATCGCCGCAAAACACATTAAGATTTTCCACACCCTACTGCCGTCTGGCGGCTGAAGTGGATAGTGCACCCTCTGGATTCGTCGAGTTTCATGTGTCAGGTAAACTGTAATGAATAGAGACATATGAATCCCCTTCCTACTGTAAATATTTGTATGTACAGGACATTGTGTAGAGCAGGGGTGTCCAAACGTTTTGACTTTGGAGCCGCATTGGGTTTTATTCATATATATATTCATATATATATATATATATATATATATATATATATATATATATATATATATATATATATATATATATATATATATATATATACATATATATATATATATATATATATATATATATATATATATATATATATATATATATATATATATATATATATATATATATATATATATTCTGTGACAACTACCCTAAAGTGTTGTTATCAATCAGAAATATCAAGCAGCTAAAATGCACTAAACATGGAGAAGTGTAGAGAGAGTGTTTGGCATTTTTTCTATCATGCATTGTAGTAGATCTGAATGGGTGTATTTTTGAAAATTGGATGGTGCATGGTTGTGTTTATGAGGTCCACAAAGTTCATTGAGCAGGTTGTGTAATGTGTGACCATGTGTGTTGACTTTTTATGTTGGCTGCAGTGTTTTCGCGCCGTGAATGGTAAAGGTTGTTTGGATTGGGTTTGGATTGCTTTGCTTAGGTTAGTCACTGATAGCAGCAAAGTTGTAGCGATCAGACTGGTAGATAGTTAAAAATAAACTGGAGTCACCCCGCGGCCCTGACTCTTTAATAAACTTGTGACTGCTCGCGGGCCAAACTGGGGACGCAAACTGGAAGTAGAATTTCAACTCAAATTCAAATTGAAGTAAGTATAATTAAAATCCCAACAGATATTTTTTAAGTATTCCAGAATACATACATCAATCAATCAAAGTTTAGTTATATAGCCCTTAATCACCAATGTCTCAAAGGGCTGCACAAGCCACAAAGTCATCTTCGGCTCAGATCCCACATCAGGGCAAGAACAAACAACCCAATGGGGACAACGAGAAACTTTGGAAGGGACCACAGACGTGGGGATCCCCCCGGGTGACTGGTGCAATGGATGCCGAGTGGATATAGTTAACGTGAGAGTCCAGTCCAAATATTACAACATTGATACATTAACGTTCAGTTTCTCATATTCAGAATCTTTTTAGGTGTTGTGGATGGATTTTTATATCTCCTGTGCACAATACATTTTAATTAAAGCATGCGTTTTTCACCAAATATCACTAATAAAAGCATATTTTATAAAACAAAGGATTTCATTTCTTTTATAACTTTTAAATGATGAGAAATAGAGGAAAATGCATAATTTCCAAGAATGCTTTACTTTATTCAATGTGTGTTCAATTTTAGTGTTTGTGATTGTTTTTAAATTATTCGTCTTACTCAACCACAAGGGATTTCTCTGAATTGCACTGACTTGTAATTCCAATTCAACATCATGTAAGATGGATTCAATTCAAGTCTTCAAATGGATAATGTTTCCAAATTTGGAATTTTGCACAAGCTTGATATAGTCACACAGAGTTTGGCTAGCGATAGTGCCAAGGAGCGACCCGAGCTTGAAAACGCTCTACAATTGTCAAAGTCCAGTCAAAGTTAAGGAACAGTTGTCCTTTCTGGTGAAATTCATGCAAGCAGTCAGCAGGTTTTTTTTTTTAAAGAACCGTGACCTTAAAACCGAGGTACGTGCTAACCACTAATAACAACCACTAATTGCCAGTATCTGATGTGTCCACCATCATTGAAGAGGCTTTCAATGGTTCTTACTGCCTGTGTGGATAGTCACATTGAACCACTTTGTCATTAAATGGGTGATAAAACGGCCAGAAGAGAGGCTTTCGTCATTTCAAATATGGGTAAGTGGCGGTAGGGTATCAAGCAGAATGAATAGTCGCATGAAAGGATATAGGGACAGGCGGATTGCGTTTAGAACCACTTTATGGGCTTCACTTAAGGGGCCTGATATTGAAGCCCTTATAATGCCTGTTTCACCTTTTGTTTTAGCGGCATTTGTGGCCATTTGCAAGCTCCACCTATGTAATTAACCCAACACATTGTGGACTGACAGGACAGAATCTCGTGTCTGCCCCGCCCTCGCCCGCGCCACGCTGCGAGAACATTGATTTGTGGGCCACAGGAGGTTAGCGCGGGGGCCACTCGCCATAGATCTCCCATCAGGCTAATTAGGCTTGGCGTGACAGATTTGGTGATTAGGTGAACAGAGCACACTGCTTGTGGCGTGTTCTGTCACTGAGCAATACCTATGAGTGTCCCCCGGCAGAGCGCCACTGTCCTCCTATAGGATCTTGTTAAAAATTTAAAAAAATAAAAACAGCAGTTTTTGACAAGCCGCCGACTTTTTTTGAAAGTACAGATTATGAAAAAACCTAACAAAGTTGGCTTTATGATAGGGACATAATGAACGCCTCTATTGCTGACAACATTGGCACTTATTTCATAGTTTTGGACCTAAAAAATGTGTCTATAGATAAAATTATACTGATTTTAGGCTTGTTTTATAACAAGTTTCAACACACTTTTGAACACCATACCATACCAACTTTATTTATAAAGCCCTTTAAAAAAAAGCACAGTTGAAAAACAAAGGGCTGTACACCACAAAGAAATAGAGGAAAAGGACAGACTAAAAAATAACATTTAAAACAGAAATAAAAATACACATTGAAAAAGCAAATATAAATTACCCTAAGAACAGTTAGATAAAAAACAGTTAAAAAGTTAAAAACAGTTAAAAAAGTTAAAAGCTAAAAACACCAACTTTTAGCTTTAAAATGTGGGCGAGCCTGCTGACGTCACCTACAAAAGATTGTAGGCAATGTCATATTCTGTGTGTTTTGGTAGATACAGTAGGAAGAGGATTCATATGGCCCCATTCGTTGCCGTTTACCTGACACATGAAACGTGACAAATTGGAGGTTTGCAATATCCACCTTAGCAGCCACATGGCAGTAGTGTTGAATATTTTAAAATTTAATTTGTGGCAATTCCAACTTTGACCACAACGTCAGTTGCTATGTAGCGGGGCACTTTCCATCATTTTCAGCAGACTGCATTGCAAAACGATTAACACCCCCCCACCTTCCTCTTTTGCCAGATCCACCCAGGAATAGGGCCATATGAATCCCTGCCCAACTGTGTTTTTGCATATAATTTGAAGGAATTATCGGCATAGCTCGGTTGGTAGAGTGACCGTGCCAGCAACTTGAGGGTTCCAGGTTCGATCCCCGCTTCCGCCATCCTAGTCACTAACGTTGTGTCCTTGAGCAAGACACTTTTCCCCTCTGCTCCCAGTGCCACCCACACTGGTTTAATTGTAACTTAGATATTGGGTTTCACTATGTAAAGCGCTTTGAGTCGCAAGAGAAAAGTGCTATATAAATATAATTCACTTCACTTCAACATGGCTGCCAGATGCATTGTTGCAGGTTGTAGCAATACAACTGAAGAAGGGGTCATACATTTAAAAACATGATAGGATATGAGGAAAGTATGGACCTCGCCACGCAAAATGGGACGAGCCAATTGAGAGGAGTGTAATTTGCAGCGATCAATTTTTTTGAAAAAGCAGGGTTTTGGTCAAAGTTTGGATGCAAAAAAAATGTAAACACTCAATCCCATTGCAATCCTGAAAATCAGGGGCACCCTTGAGAGGGTAAAGACTGAGTGAGAGTCTTTGGAAAAATGGAGAAAGAAGAGCAGAACTAAAAACCGATCATTAAAAAAATAGTATTACATTTGGTGTCCTCTTCTACTGATGTTTTCTTCAAGGTCCTTAAATAAATGCTGAAAGAGGATGCTGAACCAGGCTATGGTGTCTGTAGAAGAGGAGATGGAAGAGCAGGGAAGTCTGGGAATGGCGGTTCTTTCGTGTTTATATTTTGCTCATAATATTCAACACCAGCACCCCCCGTGACCCCTAAAGGGACAATGGGTAGCAAAATGGATGGATTGATAACATATTTGAAGTATTCATGGACCATGGTGACAAAAACATGCAATTAGGTGATCAAATTATAGTTTTACATGCCTTTATCCACACTGCGGTAAACATCACACCAAGTACATTGACCCATTACTCAAAAAAATGTTGATATTTTGGGAAATGACTACAAGACTAACTTCCAGGAGCAGAAAATTCATTAAAAACTTGTTAATGAAATTTCGGTCAACTGGATGCGATGATTCAAAGTATTCAAACTAATTGTGGAAATCCACTCGGGACACATTTTCACCATCGCCGATTTATTTCCCAATACTTGAATTTAGTTCTCGGCTAATACCGATACTATTCCGATACCATAGCTTTCTTAGTTTGCTTCCATTCCATAACGAAGAAACCTATGTATGGATGAGTGTAATTGGTTGTCACAGTCAATAATAAACTTTCAGGCATTCTCAAGCATCAACAAGCAAAGCGGCACAAAACAAAAGCCCTGAAGAATTCAATACAAATCCTTGAGCCATAACTCCATCAATTAGTTTGCCACACATGAAAAATGTGCTTTTGTGTGATTCGGCTCCCTATTGTTCCGCAGCTTGATCGCATTCATTGTGTACGAATCACAAGGTATAATAACAGTCACTGTGTTGCACGTGCACACACACACACACACACACACACACACACACACACACACACACACGCACGCACACACACACAAAAGCCACAACATTTCAGTCTGAAACAATTGCGAGAAAACTTGAACCTGGTTGCAGCCTTGCTCTCACCCCCCCAAAACCACCCCTTAACGTTAGAGTCGGCCCTGCAGGCTTAATCTGATGCCAGATCAGATTTTATCCGACTGAAAAAAAAAAAAGAAAGAAAAAAGGCGGCCACATCCACGCTTCTGCCCCGAGCTAGAGAGAGTAATCTGGTTTTAATACCTGAACCTAATTACCTCTAAAATCTGAGGTTAATTAAACAAAAGGGGGTTAAATTAAGCGTCTCTGATTTTTTATTTAAAAAAACTGCCTGTCTTTATGCGAATCAATGATCCGGAAACACAGCAAACCTTTATTATTCTTTCATCTATAATATACATTGTATTTATTGTATTAATTAATCAATATCAAATTTAAAGGGTATTATCACCAAAAATGATTCCCGGGCGCGGCACCGCTGCTGCCCACTGCTCCCCTCACCTCCCGGGGGGTGATCAAGGGGATGGGTTGAATGCAGAGGACAAATTTCACCACACCTGGTGTGTGTGTGACAATCATTGGTACTTTAACTTTAACTTAACTTTATTGTTTATCATATATTGCAAATATCACTACAACATATTTTTTATTCTATTCTTTATTTCTAAAAAATATATATATTAAACTATTACCTTTACTAATGAGGTTTGTGTTAAACAAAAATAGGAAGTGAACATATTACATATTACAGTAATTCCTCGTTTATCGCTGTTAATTGGTTCCGGACATGACCGCGCAACATGATAAGTCAGAGCAGTGATTTGCAAACTGTGGTACTGGTACTCATTGTACGCTAAATAATCACTTATATAAATATTCAAATCCAGTGTTACCGTTCAAACTGTGTGCAATGTTACATTGGCCAACAACAATAAATATACTTGCTGAACAAAACCTCTTCCTTGTTTTTAATGAATACTTAGGCCTACTACACTACTGTATTTTATTGTTAGTCATTATGGTGATACTTGCTGAGTCAAGTGTTTTCTGAGGTGGCACTTGGTGAAAATCTTTGAGGACCAATGAGCAATATAAATATAAACATCCCAATGACACTGCAAACGTGTATTCTTGGTGATCTGCATCAATTTAGTAACGTGCCATCAAAGAGTAAAAATGCATTTATTTCAATATGCATCATAACTAAAAAGGGTAATATTAAAAACATGGATAGATGTTGGTAGTCCAACTCATACTGACTGGTAAACACAAGCTATGGAAATTATATATGTTGAAAAAACTGCATTTAGTTTAGATAATAATGAGTCACATTGGAATATGGGATCCATTATTTAAATTTGTTTTAACTATTAAATTAACCTAAAATATGACTTATTTCAGCTTTGTGGAAAATGTTGGACACAATGTGTTGTCAAGCTTATGAGATGCGATGCAAGTGTAAGCCACTGTGACAGTGACACTTCATTTTGTAGATGTATTTTTTTTATGAATGGCTGTGATGAAAATGTAAATGAAGGATTTCTAATCACTGCTATGTTGGAATTCTTATTTTTATTTATACTGTTGTTGTTATTCATTTTTGTTTGACCACTTTTGGATTGTTTTGTGTCATGTTTGTGTGTCCTCTCACTTGCTCTGTTGACTGCTATTCTGAATGTTGCTGGGCCAGGTTTGGTTTTGGAATTGTAATTGTATTATTATGGTATTATTGTGTATTATTTTGTTGGATTGATTAATAATAAAAAAAACACACAAAAAAACAATGTACAACCTTCAAAATACAGCACATTTTTAAACATTATGAGAGCTCTCAAGAAATGACACCCTTTAGTCACCTTTACACTATTTGAATCCAATACAGTAATGCAGCTGAGCCAATCAGTGGCCACTATACTGAACAGCGTGCTCTGATTGGTTTGTTCTCCTCTCGTGGCCAATACTACTGTAGTATTGCTATTTTCAGTCGACATTGTTTTGCTTTAAAATGCTTAATTTAGGGCAAAAATGTTAATATGCTTAAAACATTTTTAAAAATCAACAATGTGGTAAAGCCACAATATTTGAAGCACAATGTGGCAAGGGACAACTGTACATCCGTAACTGCTGAGACATAGAGGGGTTAGGATGAATAAGATCGGTTTCTTCATGCTACTTTTTGCACAAGTCGACTTTGCAAATGTAAACGCGACACATTTTACGTCACTTGTTAAGCACAATCAACATGTTCTATTTAGGCAACATATTTGCACCCTGATGCCTAAAATACAGGGTTGATACTATAGTAGAGTGATTCTCAAACTGTGTTACGCCTACCATGAGTGGTAACAGAAGGGCTCCATCTAGTGGTACGCCAAAGAGTCACCTAAATATTCAAACCCAGTGTTACTGTTCAAACTGTGTGTAATGTTACAGTAGCCAAAAATCTTAAATATACACTATATTGCCAAAAGTATTTGGCCACTCATCCAAATGATGAGAATCAGCTGTCCTAATCACTTGGCCCGGTGTATAAAATCAAGTACTCAGGCCTAGAGACTGTTTCTATAAACATTTGTGAAAGAATGGGCCGCTCTCAGTGAGTTCCAGCGTGGCACTGTCTTCGGATGCCACCTGTGCAACAAATCCAGTCGTGAAATTTCCTCGCTCCTAAATATTCCAAAGTCAACTTTATTATTAGAAAAGTGAATAGTTTGGGAACAACAGCAACTCAGCCACCAAGTGGTAGGCCACGTAAACTGACAGAGAGGGGCGGCGGATGCTGAAGCGCATAGTGCAAAGACTTTTTGCACAGTCAGTTGCTACAGAGCTCCAAACTTCACGTGACCTTCCAATTAGCCCACGTACACTACACAGAGAGCTTCATGGAATGGGTTTCCATTGCCGAGTAGCTGCATCTAAGCCATACATCACCAAGTCCAATTAAAAGCGTCGGCTGCAGTGGTGTAACACACGTTGCCACTGGACTCTAGAGCAGTGGAGACACCTTCTCTGGAGTGATCAACCACGCTTTTCCATCTGACAATCAGATGGACCAGTCTGGGTTCGGAGGTTGCCAGGAGAACGCTACATTTCGGACTGTGACATTTGGTGGAGGAGGAATTATGGTGTGGGGTTGGTTTTTCAGGAGTTGGGCTTGGCCCCTTAGTTCCAGTGAAAGGAACTTTGAATGCTCCAGGATATCAACACATTTTTGGACAATTCCATGGGATGGGCACTTCAAGTTCATATGTGAGTAAAGGCAGGTGACCAAATACTTTTGGCAATATAGTGTACTTGTTAAATAAAAACCTCTTCCTTGTTTTTAATGCATTTAGGCATACTACGCTACTGTATTTTAATGTTGGTCGTTATGGTGGTACTTGGAGAGCCAAGTGTTTTTTGAGGTGGTAGTTGGTGGAAAAATGTTGAACACCACTGCTGTAGACGAGGATACATCACTATTGCTCCATATTTAGCTAAGAAGTTCGAACCAGATACTGACCTTTTCGCCCCGTTTCAATACATTCTGTAATTGTGTTGCATCACCTCGTCTATACACACAGAAGGGGATACAATAGAAGCTCCAAAGGTCAACACAAAGACTAGTGATTATCGTAGACGTCCCATTGGAGTGCTGCTTTAATGCAGCTAATTAGAACACCTGCAACATACAGTAATGTTGCCACACAGAAACAGGAGGTGCTCAAAACAGATCAAAACCTTGTGACGTAGGATTGATGCATCAACTAATAATGGTCATCATAAAGCGAGTGAGCTTATGCTGCATTTCAATGAGAGCTTTTGTTGAAAAGGCGAATAAGGCGACGTATGTCATGGGACTTAAGGCTGCACAGTAAAGAACATTGGCACAAAGTAGGAACTTGATTAAGCAGTTGTAATGACATATGTGACGTAACTCATTTATTCCAAACCAAAATGTTGTCTGCTGGGTTGAAACATAGATTCATATTATGTTGTGTGCCAGTTTACATTTCACCAAAAGCGTCCATAATATACTTTTACCCTTTAGGTGCTCCGTAAGAAACACAAGATACCATTACAGTTAGTGCACCAACCCAAAAACCCTACCTCCCCCAATGCCACACTCATTCTCACTCATTCACACAAAAGGGTTGTTTCTTTATGTTATTAATATTCTGATTCCTACAATATATATCAATACAGTCTGCAAGGGATACAGTCCGTGAAGCACACGGAGATAGTAAGCAGCACCAAGTTCCTGGGGGAGCAGATAACTGACAATATAACCTGGTCCCTACACACCGGAGCTCTTGTAAAAAGAGCTCAGCAGCGCATGCACTTTTTGCGTGGGATGAAAAGAGCACAGCTCCCTCCCCCCATTCTCACCACATTCTACAGAGGCACTATACAGAGCCTGCTGACCAATTGCATCTCTGTCTGGACTGGAGCCTGTAGTCCCTCAGACTGGAAGTCTCTCCAGATAGTGGTGAGGATGGCGGAAAAGATCATCAGGACTCCTTTTCCTCCTATACAGGAGATCGCAAAAAGCCGCTGCCTGACCAGGGCTCATAAAATTTGCAAAGACTCCTCCCAACCCCACCAAGGACTGTTTTCACTGCTGGACTCTAGAAAGAGGTTCCGCAGCCTCCGAAGCAGAACTTCCAGGTTCTGTAACAGCTTTTTCCCTCAGGCTGTAAGACTCTTGAACGCATCATATTTAAATTATCCCCTCAACTCCCCCCAAAATGTATTAACTCGTTGGAATAAAAAAGCAATATAACATACATCCATAAACGTGGACGCATGTGAAAAAGTGCAATATATTTATCTGTGCAGTAACCTATTTGTTTATTTATTTATATAAGCACCATGTTGCTTTTTTATCCTGCACTACCATGAGCTTATGTAACGAAATGTTGTTCTTATCTGTACTGTAAAGTTCAAATTTGAATGACAATTAAAAGGAAGTCTAAGTCTAAGTCTAATGATTGTGTGTGCTGCTGGTCCAATAACAGTACTAACCTTTAACATTTAATTTTACTCATTTCCATTAATTACTAGTTTCTATGTAACTGTTTTTATTTTGTTTTAATTTATTTTTTATTCTTTTTTAAATAAAGGACATTATCTTCACCAGACCAGGTTTGTCAAGGAAATTAGATTGTTTAAAGGGTTCTTAAAACCAGGTCCAGTCCAGATTATGCCCAGCAACACACACCTTCATTATGTACACTCAAGTTAGGGAACACAGCAACAGATTGCATATAATCTATAAACAAAATTACATTTTCAAAATAAGCATTCAAGTACAGTCCAGATTATGTCCAGGTCGGGCTCAGCCTCAAGACTTTGTCCAATGCCTGCAACTTATCCGCACCTTTTTTGCCAATCGAATTTGTCTCTGAGCGGTGCTCAAACATGCACGTCAACTGTCAAATCCAGTGGCGTCCAAAGTGTGGCCTGGGGGCCATTTGTGGCCCCAGCTCGAGTTTTGTTGGCCCGCAACATGTTGGGGGGGATTTTTTTTTTTTAATGTAAGAAAAAAAGAGCATACTTATGTAATCCAATGAGAAAAAGATGAAAAGTCTAAATATGCAGGATACATATTTTAGAAAACTGCTACATACAGACAAAAAAAACAACATTTTAGTGCCAGTTTTGAGCTATAAGTGCCAATTTGTATTATTAGTTATTAGTGTTTGAATATCAATCTCAGCTTTTGGTCTTTACATTACATATTTTGCTCTTTTTTACATTTTTATTGTTGATATTTTCTGACAATATGTTGCGGGCCAACAAAACTCGAGCTGCTGTCTGCAAATGGCTGCACTTTAAACACGCCTGAAATAATTAATACAAGTAGAATTTGTCCCCTACTGCATAAATACAAAGCTCACACTCAATTTTTGCAATCATGTCTTTGATCCAGAGAGCGTTCACATATGAGGTAAATTGAACCGAAATGCACCAGAGTTCCCTTCCAAGTAGACCAAGACCCATCCATCAAACGATCTCAGTTTACTAATTTGATGCAAACCAATGTTAGCGTTCACGTTTGACCTAATGAACCAAACTAGCGCAGTAAAGGTTCATTTTAGTGTGACCAAAAATGGCCAGAGTATGACTAACAAAAAGTAAAATATATTTTTATCCTATGATTTATTTTTATGTATTCAAATTCACCTCACACCCACTCATAGTATCCTATTCCTCCCTCGGAGGACTCAAGTCTTGACGGAGGTATTTTCAGCAGCAGAACTTGTGCGTTGTGAATGATGTTTTTTTTAGCAAAACCTAGGCAACATGGTGTTGACATTGTGTGCAAAGTAACTCGGATTAGCTGCGCTCACGCCATCAAATGTCACATTTGCTTAAAGAGTGCTGCCGACCTTTCGTGGGCGGATTGGCCGTACGGTTTTTCTGTTGTTGATGTTAAAGGGCTTTGTTGCTGCCACCTGTGTCAGCAGCAGCAGAAGCAGCCGCTCGCTACATGTCAGAAAGATCAGCTCGGTATGAAAAAGTGCTGTTCACTCTTGTAAACAAACACAAAAAGTTTTAAAAGTCTCCATCTGTAAGACAAAGTTTCACCTCCAATAATGGCCATTGTTGCAGGGTGGCAAGAACGTTTTTTGGTAAAAAAAATGTCGTTACATGTAGAGCGAACGCCCTGCCTACTAGTGGGCACTGTGTCAATGTTGCAAAGAACACAAAACATAGCCGGATAATGACTGGATTTCCGTGTAGGTAGGCACTTATTTCTACCACATTTCCTCTCCAGCCTGAGTCCACCATTATCAGGTGGAGAGGTCACCGTATTTTCTAGCTCATGGCCACCTCTGCTGAAGAGCCTGGGTATGGAGAGAGACAAAAAAAAATGCAGCCTCTCCTCTTTCTCCACATTAGGTCTCAAGCTCGCCTACGGAATAAAAGCAATGGCCCGAGGGAGGTCATTTGTATCCGCTGCCCCCATTCCTTGTCTTAGTTATTCTGCCTTCAGGCCATTTTAGACACATAGTAGCATGGGGGAGTAATAGCCAAGACCAATGTCAAAGCATGCACTCATATCGGGGGAGCTTCTTCCCTCCATCCCCACCCTTGTCTGACACACCAGGGAATGAGAACGATTGACTTTGTGACTGGTGGGAGGGAAAACTTAATACATTTACATGCAAATATGACTATTTTATTATCAATGCATTCACACTTTGGCTCATTTGCTTGGCAAATTTTGTCAAGGGTTAACAGAAAACTTCAAACAAGCAAACTCCGATGCGGTATTGTAAAACTAAAATGAATTAATTATGAAATGTATTATTATAAAAGTACAGTAATAGCGTATTTTTTACGACAAAGCACACTTAAAATTTAATTTTCTCAAAAATCAACATTGCACCTTTTAACCCGATGCGCCTAAAGTGTGTATAAATTATGGTTGTGCTTACCGAACTCAAATCAATTTCATGTGCTACATGGTGTAATGATAAATGTGACCAGTAGACGGCAGTCACACATAAGAGATACGTGTGGACCTGTTGTTTAATACAGGACTCCAGCAAGCGAAACAAAACTTTGATGTTTTATTGAGAATATACAATTTACACACATTACTCAAAAATCTGTCAAAATTATTTTGTATGATTTTGGTAAGCTACGAAGCCGCACCGCTTGAAGGACTTTTGGAGCATTATTGTTACCGTAGTCAGACGTACTCTGCTTCAACCTACGAGTATTATTATGGTGTGTATAAGGACAGTGGTCCCCAACCGTTTTGTAGCTGCGGACCGGTCAACGCTTGAAAATGTGTCCCACGGACCGGGTGGGGGGTTGGGGGGGTGGGGGGTGGGGGGGGGGGTTATTTTTTTAATTTTTTTTTTTTATAAAGAAATACAATCATGTGTGCTTACGGACTGTATCCCTGCAGACTGTATTGATCTATATTGATATGTAATCTATATATTGTGTTTTTTATGTTCATTTAATAAAAATAAAAAAATGTAAATGTATTTATTTATTTTTTTCTTGTGCGGCCCGGTACCAATCGGTGGTTGGGGACCACTGTATTTGAAGCACAATGTGGCTATCATTTTTGGTGATATTGCATAATGAACTAGTCAATACGCTCTTTCTTTTTTTTTGCCATTTCTAATACAAATTAGTATATAGTTTGAACTTAAATCTATCAATAAACTCGCTATGGATTCGCTAAAAACGACAACAAAAGAAGGCGCAGTCAAAGTGGATTCACGCAAATATGCCTGAATATCCTGAAGAGAGTGTCAGAAAGCGGCTTGAAGATGGTCCGTAAAACATAACCTTTGCAACATTTTGACCAATAACCACCATTACTTATGTAGACCACAAGAAAGTGTTTTAAATGTAGAAAACAATTATAATATGACCCCTTATAATTTGTTGTGCCTTATGTATGAAAATAGACCTTAACAGACCCGCTCATCGACAGTGCACCTTATAATCCGGTGCGCCTTACGGTCTGAAAAATACGGTACCTATAAATGGATGGACCTATGATGATTTTAATCTACATTTTAAAACACTTCTTTGTGGTGAGGTGAATGATATCATGTACATTTTTTTTTATATGATTGGAAGTAGCATGTGTTTGTATTTGGTCACAGAATCCTTTAAATGATTATTCTACTAAGGAAAAAAGTGCACATGTCCATCACAAGCACTCCAGAGAGTGGGGGCTTTTGCCCCCAGGACATTGAGGAACTTAAGGGATAGCAGCAGTTGGATTTTAGGAGAGATAATAAAGACATTAGCAACAGCTGGTAGGAAGCCCCACAGATAGGGGTAGAGAATAGGGGTTGGAGGTCACCCGACTCAAACTGATCAGAGGAATAATGTCAAGGAAAGATTGATTGGCCAGACCGACTGGCACCAAGGCTAGAACCACAAGGAGTAAGGGTCTTTGTGTAAAAAGGTATTTAAGAACAGTTGTCCGAGAGGACATCAGAAGAGATTCAGCCCACTCTTTCTCCTGGAAACTGCAGCTTCAGACGGAGGCTCGCTGTAACAAATAAAGCTTTTTGTTCAATGATTTCTCTTGGTGTCTTCTTGGCTCATCACACAGCCACCGTGTCCTGGGAGAGTGACATGATCCACCGATATAAAACAATGGTTTAGATAATATTGAAAATGCTTTAGTGGAAAGTTAGCATACATTTTGCTCCACAGCCACTTTTATACCCATTTTCCTGATTGGTGTTTTCAATTAAGCAATTGTGTGTTGGTGCACCTGAGTGTTGTGTTTTAACCCATTGGCTAATAAGTATGGTCATTTGAAAGTAGGTGCATTGGAGTTTGAAAGGAAGTGACATCATGATATCCATCTGTGTCTAATGTGTACAAGTTTGTTCAGTGTTTTGCAATTCACTGTGTGCACTGCTTTGCAAAAAGTGTGAAGCTGACATTGTGCTTAGAGTTGCGGTGTTTTGCTCCGTGAGTGTTTTGATGATTGTGTAAAACTTTAGATTTTAGTGTTATCGCAATCCAAAAAAACTAATGTATAAAATATTTCAAAGTGGCCCATTCATCTTTCAGTTTTGCTCAGCTGACCTTAATAAAGAGGTACGTACTTCATTCAAAATTTGATTTTACATTCATTAAATACACTAGATAAATTCCTTAGACTTAAAGTACGAACACCCATAAAGTAGCTCATTTGTGGGCCATTTTGATGTTGGCCTGTGTTCTATCATTCCCTTGCTACTTCAAGGATGCTTGCAAGCTGCTTTTTTAAAATGTTGTTTAGTCTTACATGTTCTTGTTGATGATTACTGCAGTAAAATTCAAGGATCAAAGACAGGAAGGTTTGAGCTACACATCCTCTTTCCCAAAATCAATCTTGGAACTCACCAAGCAACTAGGGAGTAGTTGCATCACCACAGCCCTAGAAATAGGGCAACCCAAACCATCACTGAACTTTGAACCCACAGGACCTGTCGGCCCTTATCCAATAAAGAGGGTGAAGAAGTCTTCACCCTCTTTATTGGATTTCATTGAGACTTCCTCTTGCGTAGGCACGTTAGGGATGTGGACTGACTTATATATGTTTTTGCAATATTGAGACCAACACTGTAACTTCTTCCTGTGACCAGTTTTTAATACATTGTGTTAAATATTGCAGTGGACTCTACCTTTGACTGTTCTACAACAGAATGGGGTTATACTCGGTACCAGACCATGAGGATCCAGTACACTTATACCTCTAATAGTCACATCATGCACCTGTGAATGATGTGTTTTGTTGTTAAAGCGGAATCATTCATTGTTGAAAGAAAAACTATTCATGTAACGCCTCTAAGACATTCCCTGGGACTATCCCGGGCAATCACTGGAATGTGGTTTCTGCAGAAATCTTCTATGAGAATGAATGGATTACATGGAACTAATTCCAAGCTCAATATCACAAGCTATCCTGAAGCCAAGAAAAAAAAGATTGTGATCTCATACTGTTGCTGTGTCCTCCAGCTCTCTGCAGTTATCTAAGTATCTTTAAGACTCTCCAGTGCATAAACCCTCAGTTTATAGCAGTATCATGGTCACAAGTTCACAGGGTTATTTTTCCCACTTCACAGTTTTCGTAACAGGCTGGTGAAACAGCAAAGAAGAAGATTCCCCAGTCTGTCCTCAAACACAACACGCCATCTCTCACTGGTTAATACGCTCTTCTCTTTCTCAAGCCACGATTGTTCATCCTGTGATTAATGGACAAAGACGTAAAATGGCTTACTTGGCAAGAATAGGTTAGGTAAAACGTCAATGTCTAATTCCAGCAGGCTTCAAATGGTTGTAAGTCACTGCACATATTTTTTTTTTTGCAACAAACAAAAGCATTTACGACTCTGTGATTTCATTACTTCCAATTCTGCTTATGCATGGTGTCCTGCACACAATGGAGGGAGGCTATCTTTATCACGGCGAATGCGACAGTGTGCATTTACATCTCAATGGCGCCATTTAAAGGCTTTACAAGTATCCAACACAGCTCTGTAATAATCAGTGACAATTCTGAATAAGCCTTAATCACGCGGTCCTTTGTACGGCATTATTAAACCAGCACAATATGAAACAAATAAAGTGGTAAACATCGATTTGGAGGCCGGGAAAATGATGGGAGGAACTTTTCTGAAACAGCTACTGTAGTGTAGCACAGTCTGGGAAATGTAACAAAAACTGCCATTCGTTTCTGGAAGCAATTTGATTAACATTTTCAGGAAAAAAGATGCCTCTAAATTCATGCAAAAGTCTATAGAAATGAATTTTTCCACCCTAAACTCCAACGCTTTAAGGGTGTGGTTGCACTTGTTTAAAAAGAACTCTGATGCGTTGCTGTGTAAGTAATCGTCCGGTTGGTCCATTGTGTTTGGTCCAAACTCTGGTGTGTACCAAACAGCGAATAGACCTGTATGTAGTGATCATATGTAATTAATCCTTGAAGTACAGTTTAACTTAAACACTTCATGTTATGTTGAGGACAAAAAAAGAACTAAAAGATCATATATATATATATATATATATATATATATATATATATATATATATATATATATATATATATATATATATATATATATATATATATATATATAGACACACAAACATATACACACACATATACACGCGCATATATATATATATATATATATATATATATATATATATATATATATATATATATATATATATATACATATATACACACACACATATACATATATGTATACATATACACACACAACGAGCAAAAATGACAACAAAAAAGTTAAAGGCTACATTTACCAATGCCATGTTTGACAAGTTGTTTTTATTTTTTATAAAGTATTACTGTTGTTGTGTATTAATCCTACGTGTTTATGGACTACGAATGAAATTAGCCTCCAGCTAGATTCTGGTGTAGTTACATTTCAATGCACTTTGTAGAGAAATGTTCATTAATATACAATATACCTCCAAAATATATATATATTTTTAAAGGTAATGAAAGCAGCCAAATGAAGCCCTTACTTTATGTATATCATCTTTAAAATTGAAATATCATTTTTCAGAGTTACATATTTTCCAGATCCTCTGCAGAGGATGCCGCTTCTCTGGAGGATATTTTCTTTATTGCAGTGCCTTTAGTACCGAGAAAAAAACTATCAGTGTAAACGTGAAGCGAATAACGCCAAAGTGTGTACCAAGTATCGCTTTCTAAACTTCCGGTCCGGACCAGAAGTATGATTTTTAAGAGTTAGGTTGTGAGTGGGCGGGAATGTCGTGCTTTGGTTGAAATCCCTCCAGCCTAATTAAATGAAAGATGCTTATGAAGCTTTCAAGTCACCCGGCGACACCCACTAAAGAGCCATCGACTGAGAAAAACGGTGACAGGGTGGATCGACGGCGCCGCAGAAGAATACGCCGTGAGAGAGTATTTACTCGGAACCTGCAGCGTTTGCACAGATGACATCTTAATAAGCAAAGGCCCTGTGATACATTTTCAAAGCGGGGTCTCTCCGGAGGACTGTGCATCAGTGCTCACATCTAATTGGCTTTTGCTTTACTCCACGGGAATATCATGCAAGTCTTTTATGAACATAGACGCATAGCTAGCTATCTAGAAAGACTTTTTATTTTTTGTATTTTTTACATTCCTTACACAACTTCCACTTTTTGTGTGTCATGAATAGCCAGAAATGTCTTATTCAACAAATAGAACATGACTTTAACTCAAAAATGCCGCCTGGGTAAAAAAGATAAAACGCAACATTGTGTTACAGAAACTGTTGATTGATTCCTTTTTTCCACACGCAGCATTGGATGGAGTCAAAAAGCATCAAGCGAGAAGTGACTCACAATAAAAGAACTCAATACAACTGGTGAAATACTTTTTTGCACCAGCCTCACTTTTGAGTCGTTCAGACAGCGTGTCTTCATTTGTACCAGTAGGAAGCTTTCAACTGCTTCTGACAAGCCTTCACCCACAGTGTGCCAACATGAGCAAGAACACAACGTTAATATTATATTTGATCCATTTCCCCTTTTTTCTTTGTTTGTTGTCCCTGCATGTTCTGCAGAAGAATGCTATATTTTGCTCTTTGGGGCCTATGCCGAGCACTCCCGCACGCAAATTGCCCGCCTTACGAAATGGCCAAGCGGGAGTCGGCTCTCTGGAGGCCTGCTGGTTTCGTCGGGGAAGAGATATAACTATGTTCAGTCTGCATGAGCTGCCAGCCAATCTGCAAATTAAGCATGATAATGCTTGTAATTGTAGCTGCTGGTGAACCCAGCTGCTGAGGTAAATGCAGGGTCTAGCCCACTGTTGGGCAGGGTTTGCCGCATGTGTCCGCACATGCTTACAAATGTTGTGTACGGGTGGAAAAATACAGTCTGTTTAGGTGTTTGCCCCCCAAAATCGTAGGAGCTAATAGTGCGAGGATGTGGCCTCTCAATTGATGTTCTTCCTTTGTACTTTACTGGCATAAAGAATTATATGATTTTTTCATGGCTTTGTTTTTAGCATGATATGATTATGAAAAAAAGTTGTTTTCATGGCCTTGTTAGTATTTATGTTGAGAGTAAAGCAATGAACTGTTGCACGATGCACACTAATACAAAACTGATTACTACGAATCAATCTATCAATCAAAGTTTATTTATATAGCCCTCAATCAAAGTTAATTTTTAATCATCATTGAGCCGCCCGAATGTAGCTGAGATAGGCTCCAGCACTCCCCCGCCACCCCAAAAGGGACAAGTGGTAGAAAATGGAAGGATGGCCCTTAATCAAAACTGTCTCAAAGGGCTGCACAAGCCACAACGACATCCTCGGCTCAGATCCCTTGGGTGAGGATCTGAATAAAGTTTATAAATACAAATAATTGTACGGATACCAAGTCGTACATTCAACAGCAAGTGCCATGCAAACTAACAATTCGGTTGAACCTTTGTTTACAGACTCTTCATTGTACAAACTTGTCGATTTACGGACCACAGACCGGATGAAAGTATGCGTCGGTGTATGAACCTTGTCTCATTGTACGAACGTTTCACCGACCCATTTTGTCCGGGGTAGCAGGACCATTGTGGGCAGGCTGATCTATCGAACATTTTTATTTTTATTTTTTTTTACATATACAGTACTAGCTGTAGACTATACACCGCAGATATACACCGGTACACAATATTTGTAAATATTTATTTGCATACCATAACTGTTTCCAAATTATGCCTATAACACGGTAGTAAAATGGATAATTAAACAAAACAGAAGTCATCATCTGCTGCGAAAGCTAGCTCTCCAGTTAGCCAAACAGACTCAAGAACTCCACGGTCACGTTTTGGTGAATTTACGAAACTAAAACAATACAAAGAGAATGTCATTGTAAGTTGATAATACAGATACTTGTAAATGTGTTAGCATATTTGCTGACCTATTCAGTGGCCTAGTGGTTAGAGTGTCCGCCCTGAGATCGGTAGGTTGTGAGTTCAAACCCCGTCCGAATCATACCAAACACTATAAAAATGGGACCCATTACCTCCCGGCTTGGCACTCAGCATCAAGGGTTGGATTGGGGGTTAAATCACCAAAATGATTCCCTGCAGCCCACTGCTCCTCTCACCTCCCACGGGGTGAACAAGGGGATGGGTAAAATGCAGAGGACAAATTTCACCACACCTAGTGTGTGTGTGACAATCATTGGTACTTTAACTTTAACTTAAATGCTAATAACACCAGCTTGATTACATTACGATATTTACAAATGTGTGTATAGACATCACACATGAGACGGTTTGGTAAGTATGAATTGTTTTAGTTGCTTGAAGTGATGAATAATCTTTAAAACGGACGCTAAGGACGGTTATACTTCCGGTTCAAGGCATTAAAGAGGAAGTACATTGTCAACCCGCAAAAAATGGTACCTTTTCAGTGTCTCTGTCAGGGTTGTATGAAAACAATTTGTCAAATACAAAACCTAATGGTCATTAGCGAAGAAAAATCCATAAATTTGCGGCACAGCAGCATCCAAGGCAAATACGGTACTCCCAAAACCGCTGCACACACAATCAAGAACCCTGACGGTGCTACTTTTCCGACACATTTTTGTGTTATTAAAACCCAACATTTTGACCCCCCGTTGACTTGAAATTTCTCACACAGCTGCATTAGCTCAACAAAACACCTAATGTATCCTTAAATCATTTGGTATACACCTTTGGTATACGCCTTTAAATAATTTGGTATTTTACAAGTCACTTACAAGTCAAATTTGAGCAAGATTAGTTGATAAACATCAAGCGAATCACTTTTGCACCTTGTAAGGGTCTGGGTGGGATCTTGCAAGTAATTGCCCATAAGTGAACATGTGTCCAATAATTATACACTTATGAGTATATTTGTATTAGATGTATGTTATGTCTGGAATTTTAACCATAACCCATAGGGGGCACCACACATGGGATTATGGGGTGTCTTGTTTTTCTACAGTTGTGATGCTTCAACATTTAAAATATATATTTAAAAGCAAATGCAAACTGATTGAAATGACAAATATTGTTTGTAAGTTTTATTCGGCTTATCCTCAAATGTAGTTTAGCACACACACATGCAAGCCGAGGCAACGTGATGTGGACCCAATATCTTCACAACCAGCTGACCTGAGACTCGCAGAGCCGCTAGTGACTCCGGTGAGAGAGGGATAATAGAATTTCCCTCGCCACCTTCCTGTTAATTACAACAGACCTTGGCTCTGAATAAATATTTGTTCAGAGTGCATGGCAATCTTCATGCATATTGTACGCGAGCCTGCCGTGGACAGTGGAGGGAAATAGTAGCAAATAATGCTGCAAGATTAAGTACAGCATATACAGTACAGGGGATGTGTGGTGAGGTTATGACAGCACTTTAACCCTTGTGTGGTGTTCGGGTCTGTGGGACCCGTTTTCGATTTTTATTAAAATAAAAATGATACAATTAATTAATTTTTCAAACTGAGACTCACTGGCTTTGGCTCATTTTCTGTGAAGAACATGTATCAGAATACATATTTAATGACCACACACCATACACCCCCCCTACACATTTCTATTACATATAAGATGTCCGGGGTCCACTGGACCCGGGGCTAATAGAAGTGTGGAAATTGATGTTCTGTGTACCGCACACGCACACACACACACACACACACACACACACACACACACACACACACACACACACACACACACACACACACACATACACACACACACACACACACACACACACACACACAGCAGGCCTAGACGGGGAGGACAGAGTGTAGGTACACAGAACATCAGAGGGTCAAATGTGCGACAAAATGAGCGCAGACAGGTGCACAAACAATGTTGCAACCTTGTGTGGGAACCGCAGGTGCAGAAACACAAAAGAAGAATCCCTGTGGGATGCATAAACTGGCAGATACATTTCCATGCAACGTTCATATTGTTATTGCTCAGCCAGTGTTTGTGGGTCTTAGACTTAGACTTCCTTTTTATTGTCGTTCAAATTTGAACTTTACAGTACAGATAAGAACGACATTTCGTTGCATTAGCTCATGGCAGTGCAGGATAAAAAAGCAATAAGGTGCATATATAAATAAATAGATTACTGTAAAGATAAATATATTGCACTTTTGCATATGCATCTACGTTTATGGATATATGTTATATTGTCTTTATATTCCAGCGAGTTCATCCATTTTTGGGGGGAGTTGTGGGGATTATTATGATGCGTTCAAGAGTCTTACGGCCTGAGGGAAGAAGCTGTTACAGAACCTGGAGTTTCTGCTACGGAGGCTGCGGACCTCTTTCTAGAGTTTTGCAGTGAAAACAGTCCTTGGTGGGGTTGGGAGGAGTCTCTGCATATTTTCTGAGCCCTGGTCAGGCAGCGGCTTTTTGCGATCTCCTGGATAGGAGGAAGAGGAGTCCTGATGATCTTTCCCGCCATCCTCACCACTCTCTAGAGAGACTTCCAGTCTGAGGCACTGCAGGCTCCAGTCCAGACAGAGATGCAATTGGTCAGTGGGCTCTCTATAGTGCCTCTGTAGAATGTGGTGAGAATGGGGGGAGGGAGCTGTGCTCTTTTCATCCCACGCAAAAAGTGCATGCGCTGCTGAGCTCTTTTTACAAGAGCTCCGGTGTGTAGGGACCAGGTCATATTGTCAGTTATCTGCACCCCCAGGAACTTGGTGCTGCTTACCATCTCCACCGCTGTGCCGTTGATGAAGAGTGGAGCGTGGCTGGACTGGTGCTTCCTGAAGTCGACAATGATCTCCTTGGTCTTGTCGACGTTCAGGACCAGGTTGTTGGTTCTGCACCATTCAACCAGATGTTTCACCTCCTCCCTGTAGTCCATGTCGTTGTTGTCACGGATGAGGCCCACTACTGTCGTGTACTTCACAATGTGGTTAGTAGTGGACCTGGCGCAGCAGTCATGAGTCATCAACGTGAACAGCAGCGGACTCAGGACGCAGCCTTGGGGGGAGCCGGTGCTCAGGGAGATGGCACTGGAGGTGTTGTTGCCCACTCTCACAGACTGTGGTCTGTCTGTGATGAAGTCAAGCAGCCAGTTGCATAGGGGGGTACTGAATCCAAGGGGGGCCAGTTTTCTCACCAAGTGCTGCGGGATGATGGTGTTGAAGTCCAGAAACAACATCCGCACGTGTGTGTCCTTTCCTTTCAGATGTGCTAAGCTCAGGTGGAGTGCAGAGGAGATGGCGTCCTCTGTGGAGCGGTTAGGGCGATAAGCAAACTGGTATGAGTCGAATGTGGGGTAAGTCTGGAGACAATGTATTCATTTACCAGCCTCTCGAAGCACTTCATTACAGATGTTTTTTGGGATAAGTCAGTATTTTAACAAAAAAGTGTTTGATTGTGAGGCATTAAAAGCCACAAAATGCAACGGGTCCATCAGACCCACAAACACTGGCTGAGTAACAACAATATGAACACCACACAAGGGTTAAGCTAAAAAATACTTTTTTGGAAAAAAAAAAAAAAAATGGAAAAAGATACATTAGCGTTATGATTATGATATTGTCATTTGATTAAAATATGTGCAGTAAAAACATGTATAAAGTAGGGACTAGGGTTGTACGGTATACCGATACTAATGAATCATATTGAGTACTATACCGCCTCTGAAAAGTACCGGTCCCTCCTAATGTAAAGCATCCAAACAACAGACGAATAAATGATTATTACATTTTAACAGAAGTGTAGATAGAACATGTTAAAAGAGAAAGTAAGCAGATATTAACAGTAAATGAACAAGTAGATTAATAATTATTTATTTTTATTTTTATTTATTAATTATTATTTTATTTTGACAAAATAATATAATGGAAAATGACACAATATGTTACTGCATAGGTCAGCAGCTAAATTAGGAGCCTTTGTTTGTTTACTTACTAATAAAAGACAAGTTGTCTTGTATGTTCACTCTTTTATTTAGGGAAAAAATTGCAATAATATGTTTAATGTACCCTAAAATATTTTGTTAAAATAAAGCCAATAATGCCATTTTTTGTGGTGCCCTTTATTTAGAAAAGTATTGAAAAGGATCGAAAAGTATTTTTGGTACCGGTACCGAAATATTGGTATCGGGACAACACTAGTAGGGACTTGATTGGTCAGCTTTCTTGACATTACCTTCAAAACCAGCGTCCTCTGTGTTGCGAAATGTGTAATTCTGACAAAGACCAAAAATGTCACGAGAGTGGACGCTGATTCAACTGTAAATCAAATACAGTGGTACCTCAACTTAAGCGTGTTTTGAGGTAAGAGCTTTCTTTAGGCAAATTGTTACGCTTTAAGTTGCAAGCAAAAATTTGAGTTCCAAGCATCCCCGCTCTTAATTGACGTAGCAAATGTCAGAGGGAACCATCAGTCCTGCCCAAAACATCCTTTCTTACTCAGTGCATTACCTCAAAGATAAAAATGGGCATTGGTTTTTCCAACCGTGGGAAGAAAGAAAGTGAGTGTAAAGAACAGCGCTGAGAAGAAGAAACAAATGATATTCATTGATTTAAAGAAGAAAATCATCAAAAACATGACCAAGTGTGTCAAAACCGTACAGGAGTATCACTGCTAGTCCGTGTCATACTGAAGCAGAATGAGTCCAACCCCAACTCAAATGTTAAAATATAGAAAAGCTGCTGATGGTGTGTTTGCCGGAGAAGCAGCTGGAAATAGATACCGTAGAAGTCAACTCTCTATTGGGTAAATGCTGCACATAATTACATAACTTTATGAAACTACTGTAGTTGTTTGCAGTACGTGCTGTTTTTATAAAATATTTATCAGCTAAAAGTTAGTTTTTCTTTTTAGAAAGCCTGTTACATGTTAAAATTGTGCCGTTTTAGGGGGCCAGACATCAATGGGAGACGTTGATTTAAGACAAGTGTTTTGAGTTAAGAGTTCGGACACAAAGCCAATTCGGTTGAGGTACTACTGCACTCTTCCTGCATTTAAAAGCGGCATAGAGTAGGAAGGCGATTCATATGGCCCCATTCATCGTGGTTTACCTGTCACATGGAACGTGACAAACTGTGCGGTTGCACTATCCACTTTTGCCACCAGATGGCAGTATAGTGTTCAATGTATTTTGTGATAATTCCAACTTTCACCACAGCGTCAGTTGCTATGTAGAGTGGCACTTTCCATAATTTTCAGCAGAATGCATTGCAAAACCATTAACCGCCCCCTCTTTCTCTCCCAGGAATGGGGCCACATGAGTTCCTTCCCTACTGTATATTGGGTTGACTGCATTGATAATTTATATGTCATGCTTTATTTATTACCTTTGAGTTAATAAAAGGTTCTAAATTATGCCTTGTAATGGGAGTAGAGCATACATATATTTTTTTCAACACACATTTGAGCTCAACTGAACCGAACTGCACCAGAGTTCACCCCCAAGTTGACCAAACGAACCGTACTAGCGCAGCAAATTGGCGCCAGAGTTACTGAAACAAACATGAAAAGTGTGAACTCACCTTAAACTGCCAAAAAGAGGATAGTGCAAACAATAGAGGCACTGATACATACTGTAGTGGTAGGAAAAGTGTATGTGCAACCTTTTTGAGCTAAAGCCTGATCTTGCGCCAACAAACACAATTGAAATCTCAATCCAAGCTTACCCAAAAACCGTAGAGTGAAAAGTGGCCTACTCCAGTACCCTGAATTTTTGTTTCTAGGTTATTAGACAGGGATAAAAAAATGTGTGGACATGTAGGGCAATGGAGGCTACACGCACCGTCTTTCGCTTTGACACAGTCTCTCTCTTACACACACTTTGCTCTGCAGGCCAGGCAACAGCTGTGTTTGGTGCAAGTGGAAGAGCAGCTAATGAACCAAACGGTGCACTTGATAATTTACATCTGCTGACACTCTCCAGCTGCTGCCAGCATGTTGGCATTAGCTGGCCTCCCCTCGACCTGGACCCAGACCCCTGTACAGTAACGCCGGGGTCGGTCCCCAGTCCCCACACGGTAATAAAAAGGCATAAGTGGACAGTGTAAACGGACATTTTTTTTTTGGGTTCATGCAAATACCATATGAATACATTTAAATAAATTGCATAAATTACCCCTTGCATTTTGTCACATTTAGTGTGACTGTTATACTTCAGTGCACAACCTCCTGTAGCAACAAGCTGTTTGTGGCAGCGTCTTAGCTGTACCCGTTCTGCGCTCCTGCGTCACTGTCTGCCGTGCATGCAAGGACATTATTTATAACCCGCTCGTAAAAGAACCGAGCCTGGCTGTCATTGCAACAGACAGGTTAGTGGTCTCATTCCTCCGCCAGGCCTCATTAGAAGCTCCACGCAGGACAAACTAGACACTCTACCACGCCGGGTTTTTGTGGATCCCTTCCTCCTCCTCCTCCTGCGCCTTTTATTGCCTCAGAAAGAGACTGCACAAATCTTAGCAGTGCAACAGGCTGCCGAGCATATACCTCTAAAGCTGCGACGAGATTGTGGCATCAGACAAATAAATTGCAGACATAATGCACACTGTGCTCAGCCCACACAGACGCCGTAGATAAAATGATGCTCCATCTGCTGCAATGGTGCATCCTGAGTGTGTTTGTGTGTGTGCAAGAAGGGTTTTTTTGGAACTTGCAAATTGACAAATGCATGCCACCAGAAAGTCGGCGTTTCTTTTGAAAAACACCCTTTTAATCGCCCTGTGTAACGATCACAGAGATCCCAGTCTTTTAAAAGCCTCCCAAAAGATGCAGCTTTACTGATATGTTGCTAAATACACTCTCCTACATTGACGCGCTGTTAACCACTGGAGCTAAAAAAAAAAAATGTCGCGGCAGATGGTTTGTTTCACTGATCCAAATGAGTTTAAAATGGAAAACCAAATAGTAAGAGGTGGATTTGCTCTAGCCATCGATAGATGAGCCCACACTGTGTATATATTCAGTGTTTTGGATGTTTTTCTATTCAATAAATAAATGTCCAGAGTAGTGTTGTAATGATACCAATATTTTGGTACCGGTACCAAAAATTCTGTACTTTTCGGTGCTTTGATACTTTTCTAAATAAAGTGGACAACTAAAAAAATTGCATTATTGGCTTTATTTTAACTAAAAATCTTAGGGTACATTAAACATATGTTTTTTATTGCACTTACACTACCGTTCAAAAGTTTGGGGTCACATTGAAATGTCCTTATTTTTTAAGGAAAAGCACTGTACTTTTCAATGAAGGTAACTTTAAACTAGTCTTAACTTTAAAGAAATACACTCTATACCAGGGGTCACCAACCTTTTTGAAACCAAGGGCTACTTCTTGGGTACTGATTAATGCGAAGGGCTACCAGTTAGCTACACACTTAAATAAATTGCCAGAAGTAGCCAATTTGCTCAATTTACCTTTAACTCTGTTATTATTAATAATTAATTATATTTATCTTTGTGGAAACACTGATCATCTTAATGATTTCTCACAATAAATATATATAGAAACAGATAAATATCAATATGCAACACTTTATTTTTATATTTTCTCCAAGTGCACATTTTTCAAATTGAACATTTTGAAATGATCAATCAATCAATCAATGATTATTTATATAGCCCTAAATCACAAGTGTCTCAAAGGGCTGTACAAGCCACAACGACATCCTCGGTACAGAGCCCACATACGGGCAAGGAAAAACTCACCCCAGTGGGACGTCGGTGAATGACTATGAGAAACTTTGGAGATGACCGCATATGTGGGTAACCCCCCCCCCCCCCCCCCCTCTAGGGGGGGGTGTTACCCACATGATCACTTCTAAGACAGTCTTGTGAAATCACAATATCCCATTTTAACTAGCTAGCCACTAACATTTTTTAACAAATCATGAATTACTTTGCACCATGTTTGTACAAATAATAACTCATGTAAAATACAAAAGTAAACTCTCAAATTTTTAAATCATGTCACACTTTGAACTGGACACCAAATCTGTTATCTGTTTCTTTGTCAGTTAGTGGGAAGCCTGGCATTGCATGCTGTTAACTAGTGTGTTGTACTCTGGTGTGTAACTTGACACTGCAACTCTGAGTGAGTCTTGCAGATGTGCATCAGTGAGGCGCGTTCTGTGTTTGTTCTTGATGAAGTTCATGTCAGAAAAGGCTGATTCACAAAGATAAGATTTTTCCTCATTGTTTGCGGAACCTTCTTAATCTTTTGGACATATTTTCACAGCAATCTGGCCTTAAGCTTAATTATGATAAATGTAAAATGTTAAGGATCGGAAATCTAAAGGGAACGTCCTTTCGAATGGAATACAAAGTGCCTGTTTTGTGGACAGATGGACCAGTTAACATACTTGGTGTTGTTGTCCCAGAAAATCTGGAAGATCTAGGCTCAGTAAATTATGATAATCGACTAAGAAAGCTGGACAAAATTATGCAATTATGGAAAGGGAAATCCCTAACCTTGTATGGTAAAATGTCTATTGCCAACTCGTTAATTATTCCTCAATTTATTTATTTGTTTTTGTCATTACCAGCTCCATCACAAAACTTTTTTAAGATTTATGAGCGGAGGGTCTTCGATTTTGTCTGGAACGGCAAACCAGAAAAGATTAAAAGAAAGGTTTTGTACAAAGAGTATGAATATGGGGGCCTGAAACTTCTCAACGTTGAAGCTACGTGTCTGTCTTTAAAAGCATCAATTGTTCCAAAGATGTATTTAAACATTGAGTGGTACACAAATGTCCTGTTGGACAAAAAACGTACTGTATCAAAAGAAATTGTATCCTTTTTTACAAGTGATCCCCTCCCAGAGAGTCTGCTGGAAAACAGGAAACAATAAAGGAAACAATCCACTCATAGTGGTGTTTTCAATTTTATGTGCCAGAAAAAAGAGACGATATTTTGCAGCAGTTAATATGGATGAACTCTAATATTGTAATAGATGGAAAGCCTTTCTTTTGGAAAAATATGTTTGAAAGAGGAATCATTTTTGTCAATGATATTATCAATGAGAATGGTAAAATTATGAAGTATGATGAATTTAGAGCTATGTATGGTGATGCTTGTTCAAGCTTTTCATTTTATCAACTAACTGGAGTAATTGGGAAAAGATGGAAACAAATAATTAATTATGGAACTACTAAATTATTAGTTTGTAAACCTCTAATAAGAAATTCTAGTTGGAAAAAAGGAACTAAAATAAATAGAAAAATGGAAAATGGGAGGACTTTTTTGACTGCCCGTTGCCATGGGATGCCATATTCAAACTAATCTATAAAACCACTATCGATGTGCAAAATCGTTATTTTCAAATTAAAATTATTTATAACTTCTTACCCACAGGGAAAATGTTAAAATTATGGAATATGACAGAGTCAGATGATTGCCGATTTTGCTGTCAGGAGCTTGAATCCACCCTGCATTTGTTTTGGTATTGTCATATTGTGTCTTTGTTTTGGGTGGAAGTTGAAAAAATGTGTTTAAGGATTGGTTTGTTTATGAAGCTTAATGTGCTTTCTGTTATTTTAGGAGAGTTCATTGACAATCATGATTTAGTCAATTTAATTATAGTACTCGGTAAAATGTTTATTTTTAAGGCCAAAAACAGATATTCACTTAGTATTACTTTCTTTAAAACATTTATTCAGTATTTTCTAACTTTAGAAAGTTAAATGGTTGAAAACGATAATGATGCCAAAAAACGTTAAAAAAAAGATGAGAAGTCCTCAAAGGCTTATTTTGAAAGTATAATTATGTTTATAGATTATATGATATCTGTTGTTGTGTTCCCTAATTTGAGTGACCTGGACATAATCTGGACTGTACATAAATGCTTATTTTGAAAATGTAATTTTGTTTATAAATTATATGCAATCTGTTGTGTTCCCTAATTTTTTTCTGTGTACATGGATGAAGGTGTGTGTTGCCGAGTCCGACTTGGACATTATGTGGACTGGGCCTGGTTTAAAAAACCCTTTAAACAAATCTAATTTCATTGACAACCTGGTCTGTTGAAGATGAGGCCCTTTTTTTAAAAAATAAAATAAAATAAGATAAATAAATAAAAAACATTTTCTTGGATAAAAAAGAAAGTAAAACAATATAAAAATAATTACATACATTTTATAACATACATTATAAAAAAATAAAAATAAAATAAAAATAAAAATAATTACATAAAAAATAGTAATTAATGAAAATGTTAGTGGACCAGCAGCCTATACAATCATGTGTGCTTCAGGGACTGTGTCCCTTGCAGATGTGTTGTCTATGTTGTGGGAACCAGAATATTGGTAGCAGAAAGAAATAACCCCTTTTGTGTGAGTGGGTGTGGATGAGTGTGCATGGGGGAGGTTGTTTGGGTTGATGCACTGATTGAAAGTGTATCTTGTGTTTTTTCTATGTAGATTTAATTAAAAAAAAATAAAAAATAAAATAAAAATATATATATATTTAAAAAAAAAAAAAAAAATTATTTATTTTTTTTTTAGAACAGGCCCGCGGGCGACTCATCTAGTCCTTACGGGCGACCTGGTGCCCGCGGGCACCGCGTTGGTGACCCCTGCTCTATACATTGCTAATGTGGTAAATGACTATTCTAGCTGCAAATGTCTGGTTTTTGGTGCAATATCTACATAGGTGTATAGAGGCCCATTTCCAGCAACTATCACTCCAGTGTTCTAATGTTACAATGTGTTTGCTCATTGGCTCAAAAGGCTAATTGATGATTAGAAAACCCTTGTAACAGTTTAGCTCGTTACAGAAGCTACAAAACTGACCTTCCTTTGAGCAGATTGAGTTTCTGGAGCATCACATTTGTGGGGTCAATTAAACGCTCAAAATGGCCAGAAAAAGAGAACTTTCATCTGAAACTCGACAGTCTATTCTTGTTCTTAGAAATGAAGGCTATTCCACAAAATTGTTTGGGTGACCCCAAACTTTTGAACGGTAGTGCAAGTCCTTAAATAAAATAGTGAACATACCAAACAACTTGTCTTTTAGTAGAAAGTAAACAGACAAAGGCTCCTAATTAGTCTGCTGACGTATGCATTAACATATTGTATGATTTATCATTCTATTATTTTATCAACATTATTAAACACAATGAATTGATTTACGCGGACCCCAACTTAAACAAGTTGAAAAACTTATTCGGGTGTTACCATTTAGTGGTCAATTGTACGGAATATGTACTGTACTGTGCAATCTACGAAAATAAAAGTTTCAATCAATCAATCAATCAAAAAACAAGTGGTAGAAAATTAAATTATTCTACTTGTTCATTTACTGTTAATATCTGCTTACTTTCTCTTTTAACATGTTCTGTCTACACTTACTGTATGTTAAAATGTAATAATCACTTTTTCTTCTGTTGTTTAAAACTTTACGTTAGTTTTGGATGATACCACAAATCTGGGTATCAAACCGATACCAAGTAGTTACAGGATCATACATTGGTCATATTCAAAGTCCTCATGTGTCCAGGGACATATTTCCTGAGTTTATAAACATACTATACATTTTTTTAAAACGAAAAAAGATGTGGTGCCAAAAAAGATTGACGTAGTCATAGTAGTATCGACTAGATACGCTCCTGTACTTGGTATCATTACAGTGGATGTTAGGTATAGATCCACCAATGGCGTTTGTTTACATTTTGATGCCGGTGAGCTACGGTGTGTAGTGAAGCATGTTTAGCTATTCCTCGTCCTGCAGGGATGATACTTGGAAGAAACTTACTTTATTTGTCGCCATGGAGACCAGGATTAGTGATTTAGAAGTAGATAAAACACTGCCCACGGCGGATGGATATTAGCCGCTAGCTAGCTAGCCATGTCGTCAAGCACCTCTTCCTGAGGGTGTTTCAGTGTTATAACTTCAACTTTATCATTAGTTTTTAAGCCAAAATGCGTCCGTTCTCCCTTTTCTGTCTACACACTGTGTCTACTTGTAAGTATTCCGTGATTGTGTGCCGCCGAACATGCTCGTCTGCTCGTAAACCAGCAATGACACGACGTGACTTCGGCGCGGAACTGGTATGTTTCAGAGACGGTATCGTACCGACAATGATTAACTAGTATTGCGGTACTATACTAATACCGGTATACCGTACAACCCCAGTCCAGAGGAAACTAAGGGTCATTTCAAATATGTGAGTATTCAAATAACATCAGATTACCAAGGAGAAAGGTTTTACGCTGCAACAGAAAGAAAAAACAAAGAGCAAGAAAAAGCAAGAGAGAGAGAGAGACAGAGAGAGAGAGAGAACTTTCATGGCTTATATGATTTTAGGAATGAGAAGAGTGGTTAGGGCGAAATGAGAGAAGAAGATGGGTGAATACAAGCTTAGGCAGTTAACAATAGTCACAAAAGAAACCCATTTGGAGAGTAACTTTTTGACCAAAATACAAATAACTTCAATTAGTGATCAACAGACATCACGGCACTCTTTGTCCTTGGAGAAAGTGCGGGTTTGGAGTCGTCTCTAGCACACTCCAAAAATTCGTCGGGTGCCATAAACGTGTTTTATCTCTAACAAAACCGAGGCACTGCCAGCTAAGGACCAGAAACCACGACACAAATATTTTAGGCTAAAATAGTGGTTTGGATAAGAGATTACTAAAATATTAATTTTGCCCTTACAACAGTAGTTCACAAAGGACAGTATGGATCAGGGGTGTCAAACAAATTTTATATCTGGGGCCACATGGAGACAAATCTACTCCCAAGTGGGCCGGACTGGTAAACTCACGGCACGATAACTTAAAAATAAAGACTACTTTAGATTGTTTTCTTTGTTTAAAAATAGAACAAGCACATTCTGAAAATGTACAAATCATAATGTTTTTTTTTTACCTTTACATGTTAAGATTAATAGTATTCTATCTTTTTTTTGTCGTTATTTACACTTTCTGAATAAATTATGTGATAATGTTCATCAGTCAACTCATTGGTGTTAATTTTCAATCCATCAAGATAAAGAAATACTATTAAAATCAAATTACAGGATGTCATTTATGTAGTTTACTCATTTTTCTCAACTGGTGCACTAACGTGTTTTTTTTTTTCTTTTTTTACATTTGTAGCATCAACTACAAAGATACAAATAATTTCTATTGCGATATCTAGTGGACACATTTAGAACAACAATTTATTTCATTCAAAAAATTTCGGCTCATTTTTATACTTAGCAAACTCATCCCGCGGGCTGAATAAAACCTGTTTGCGGGCCTGATCCGACCCGCGGGCCGTACGTTTGACACCCCGGGCATAAATTATGGGGAAAAAAAGTATTTGAAAAAATCTCTGCCAGTTTACAAGGGGAAGCTTACAGTATGTTAGATTTAAAAAAAACAAAAAAAAAACATGTAGGCTTACCTAGCATGATGTTGCTGTGACTGTAAAGTTAGCACTGGAGGGCACATACCATAATTTACCAATCATAGAATGCACCGAAATCGACTTATATTTTGTACAAATTAAATTGTTTACGTCTATAAGCCGCAGGTTTTTGAAATGTTTTTACAGGTACTTTACCAAAAGACAATGCATGTAATGTGGCATACAGTAACTTACTGGAAAAGTAATTGTCCACTTTCTCCGTCGTCCTAAATTTGTCTTTTTCGGTGACGCCAATGGAAAATGCTCAAAATGTCTTGGTCCAACATTTTCTCAGCCTTGTCTTCACTTTCGTTTTGAGGCAAATTTTAGCCAGTATTCAATATGCAGAAGTGTAGTCCATCGGTGATAGTGGATTTCCATTCCGTGCAGCAGTTTTATTCTTCTTGAAAGCTGCATTTCTTTGCGTCTTTGCCATGATGAGGGTGAGTCCATAATGTGCTGAATGGCTGATTGAAGGATTGTGTGAGTGTGTTTGATTTAATGTGAACAATGTAATTGGTCCACAGTGACCTATGTGGCAATTTCATTGGTCTAACAGCTCAATTGTTGTTACATCTGACATCACATGGACAAAGATAAGACATTCTGGAGAAAAGTTCTGTGGTCAGATGAAAAAAACATTGAGCTGTTTGGCCACAATACCCAGCAATATGTTTGGAGGAGAAAAGGTGAGGCCTTTAATCCCAGGAACACCAACCCTATCGTCAAGCATGGTGGTGGTAGTATTATGCTCTGGGCCTGTTTTGAGGAGGATTACCTAAAATCATCAACCCGGAGGTTGGGTCTTGGGCGCAGTTGGGTGTTCCAACAGGACAATGACCCCAAACACATGTCAAACGTGGTAAAGGAATGGCTAAATCACGCTAGAATTAAGGTTTTAGAATGGCCTTTCCAAAATCCTGACCTAAACGTGTGGACAATGATGAAGAAACAAGTCCATGTCAGAAAACCAACAAATATAGCTGTACTGTACCAATTTTGTCAAGAGGAGTGGTCAAAAATTCAACCAAAAGCTTGCCAGAAACTTATGGATGGCTACCAAAAGTGCCTTATTGCAGTGAAACTTGTAACCATGTCCCTTGGTCTCATTTTCAGTAGACCCATAATAAATTCATAACAGAACCAAACTTCATGAATGTTTTTTTGTGACCAACAAGTATGTGCTCCAATCACTCTATCACAAAAAAATAAGAGTTGTAGAAATGATTGGAAACTCAAGACAGCCATGACATTATGTTCTTTACTAGTGTATGTAAACTTTTGACCACGACTGTACGTTACGGCCTCTTTATTGTTGGACAAGTGCAGAGTTACAGTGTATACGTGAAACGTACACAATGGCGTATCGTGGACCCACAACCTCAGTGTGGAAAAATTAGCATTAGCATTGGAGCTACAGCCACACACAACAGTGTGTTCCCAGTAAAGTGTCTAAATGCCAGCATCAAGGCTATATTTTGGACAAGACATTATTATGTTTGGAGAAATTCTATACACAAAAATATAATTAAATCTACCACACGCTTATCAGTTGGAAACATGACAAGATGATATGTGCGAACCCCAAGTATGACATAATTAGGGACAAATACATCCTCCTTTTTTGTCATCCTCTTTCTTTTCTGCTGCTATCTCCGATTTTGCTTGGTATCTTAATGTGGCAAGAAAGAAAGAAAGAAAGAAAAAAACAGTCTCATCCTTTCTGATTGCATCTGATTGCAATTTTGTTATGGTTCCTCCGGCAAGCCGGCAAGAAGCGTTCCCATCAGCAGCTGTAGCTAATTAGCCGCTATCGCTAGCTCTTTTTGGCTCACCCTGCGCTACCTCCCTCGGCCCGCTCGCTTGGAAGTAAAAATTATTGGATTGTCGAGATAAACAAGGGTTGGCAAGAGAGCAGAAGACCGATGAGGAAAGGATTCAAGGATGGCAAAAAAACATACTTTCAGAGGAAGTGATTTGCTTTTAATAGATTTTAAGTCATAGATATAAGTTATATCAAGCGAGTGTGGTCATTCTTTGTGCGTCGTGCAACACTTTTGGCCACAACTTTTTTCTGGAGTCTGCAGTATCTGATTTAGAGTTCTATTTGTTGCTTTAACGGCGTAGCAAGCAAAGGCCGAGAACAAACCCCAACGTACTTCAGCTGGTCAATGAATAAAACCGCCTCACCTGGATGGTCAGTGGTCAGACCATTTAAGGCCGGCGAATAACTCCTGCTTTGGCGTCATAATAGACCTCCAGACAACCCATCCTCACAGATACTAAAGATGATTTATTAGGCATGAAATTATTGGGATTGTAATCGAATGTTACACCTTTTGAGGACATCAGGGGGGAGAAGGGCTACTTTTAAATGTAATAATATTGTATTACACCACATACAGAGGTACAGAAAATGTACGTACATTTTTTTGTTTTACATTTCCTTTGACTTATCAATCTTGAGAACCAGTGTCCTTTGTAGTGGACATGTATTCAAATTACAAAATAAAATGGAAAAAAAATCCAAATATCTTCATAAACGTTAAGACATGCCCCACAAGACTGCTATTTTTTTTTCTCAAGCCATCACCGAACTAATTAATAATTTAAAAAAACATAAGCCCTGTGCAAAAAAATGTATTTGTTTTTTTTAATACAAAATTGGCCTACTTTGTTCACTGAACATACTGTATTCAAGCACTAGTTGCTTCCATGCTTGTGTATAGTCTGGATGTGAACTATGAATGGAATATCATTTATTTTCTTAGTATTTATTTTTTTATATACTTTATGAGTTTCACCCTGTGCTTTAAATTAAATGTTGTATTGATGAAAATCTATCTATCCATCTATTTAAATAGAAAAATAAGGTGTAGTCATAAAGGTGTGGTTCGCAGTGGACTCTAAATGACATGTTTTCAAACATAACAATATACAGTAAGAACACCACCAATTAGGGGTGTTAATAAAACAAAATAAAAAAATCGACTTTCGAATGAATTGCGATTCCTTTTTGTAGCAATTCTTAATCGATTCACAAAAAATCAAAAATGTATCTTCCTTTTTTCCTTTTTTTTTGTCCTTAAAATTTGTCTTTGAACAGTCACCTCTCTTCTCTGAATTAAGAATTCTGCATCCCAATTCCCATCCCTGAACCGGCCTGCTCACATATTCCAATGTTGTAGGAAGCCTACGCACTACTATGTGTTATTTTTAAATGAATAAAACAAACCTATTTCAAATGTTGTGCCAAATGTAGGATAACTCAGTTTTAGTATTCGGCTGTGAAACATACTGTGTGTTCTGATCATATACATCATAAACCATATGGTTCTTTGCAAAAGCTCTGCTATCAGCAACAGAGCCAATGCTCTAATGAGGTACGAAGCAGGAATATAAAAGTGAACAAAGTCCACCGCAGGTTCCTAATCAGCAGGTGTTTCTCTCCTAATTGAACATATGGAGCGAGCTAATTGGAGTCAAGCAGACATAGCCTCTTGACTGACTCGGATGAGGTGACTGGTGTCGGGGAAGGATTTTGCTTCAACCAGTTCCAGACATGCACATTGGTCTTTTGTCACACGACGGTTTCTTGTAAGCTAGAACTCTTGCACTCCTGCAGCGCGGCACACAGGGTGAAACTTTATTAAAATGTGCACGCCTACTGTGTTGCCTGTGCTATCATTGTTCTGACAAAACCTCAAAAAGTTTTCACACGGCTCACTGCAACTTTACGGCGTTTAGCTGAATCACCACGGAATTCGGTACACACTTTTAGGGGACTAACAAGCACATGGCTGTAGAATTTGAGCAAGATTGGTATTGCCATCAAACCAAATGTCTTAATGTCTTAGCAGGGGCACAGGTGAAACTGAGCTAGTTAGTCGGGCTGTGAATCTTTGGGCACCACACAATTCGATTTGATTCAAAATCGATTCTCGATTCAAAATGATTCTTTATTCAAAATCTGTACTTTTTTTAAACAACATTGGATGGCAGTTCTATGATTAACTACATTCTTCCATAAAATAGTTACACAGCGCTAATCAACGTCTATATTATTTTGTTTTTTTATTAAAATACAATTGAATAAAGACAAATTCAAATAAGGCTACAATAAAAGTATGAAACACTTCTCTTTTCTAAAGTCAATCTGTACAGCATGGGCATCTACATTATCAATATGATTTGACTGAGTGGCTGGACTGGACAGATTGAAAAAAATACATATATTTAAAAATATGTCTGTGCCTGCGATGAGGTGGCGACTTGTCCAGGTTGTATACCCCGCCTTCCGCCGGAATGCAGCTAGGATAAGCTCCATCCACCCCCACGACCCGAGAGGGACAAGTGTATATATATATATATATATATATATATATATATATATATATATATATATATATATATATATATATATATATATATATATATATATATATATATTATTATATAATCTATGATTTGACTCCCTTGCATGGCCTTGACGCTGCTCATAACAGAAGAAGGCTGTTCTGTAAACATCCCCCAAGGACACCTCAGTGATGGACGCTCTGACCTCCCTCCCTCCTTCAACAACACCTGGGAGTTGAACTTTGCTCGTGATGCCTGAAGAGCGGCTCCAGGTCTGTAGACACAACAACACTACACCCTGGACAATGGGCATATGCACACACCCCACACCACCGCTTGAATCCCTTGGGGATGGAGGACAGCTGGGCAGCGCTTAGATAGCAGCAGCCTGCCTCCGTAGCTCTCACTCCCTCCACTCTGTTGCAAGTCTTGTGAATTCTTTGTAACTTATTTGTGTACTATGGCTTTTTAGTTTTGTTTTACTGGCCTCAGTCTGGACCCCCTTCCCGGGAGTCCAGCCTTGGACTGAATATTTGTTTACTCAATCCCCCAATGTTTACCAGTTTCCCACTGTTTTAAGGGGCGCCGGAAGTTGTCAGACCCATCAACTGTCCTGTTCGGTCTTACTGTAATGTTTGTCTGCTCTTGATTGGAACTGGGCTGAAAACGTAATTTTGATTCCTTGTATCAAGCAATCAAAGCGTATTTACATAGCCCTTAATCACAAGTGTCTCAAAGGGCTGCACAAGCCACAATGACATCCTCTGCTCAGGTCCCACATCAGGGCAAGAAAAAACTCAACCCAACGGGCACAATGAGAAACCTTGGAGGGGAACAGAGATGTGGGGACCCCCTGTTAATAATGTGAGAGTGTGTAAGCCAGGGGTCACCAACCTTTTTGAAACCAAGGGCTACTTCTTGGGTACTGATTAATGCGAAGGGCTACCAGTTAGATACACACTTAAATAAATTGCCAGAAGTAGCCAATTTGCTCAATTTACCTTTAACTCTGTTATTATTAATAATTAATTATATTTATCTTTGTGGAAACACTGATCATCTTAATGATTTCTCACAATAAATATATATAGAAACAGATAAATATCAATATGCAACACTTTATTTTTATATTTTCTCTAAGTGCACATTTTTCAAATTGAACATTTTCAAATGATCACTTCTAAGACAGTCTTGTGAAATCACAATATCCCATTTTAACTAGCTAGCCACTAACATTTTTTAACAAATCATGAATTACTTTGCACCATGTTTGTACAAATAATAACTCATGTAAAATACAAAAGTAAACTCTCAAATTTTTAAATCATGTCACACTTTGAACTGGACACCGAATCTGTTATCTGTTTCTTTGTCAGTTAGTGGGAAGCCTGGCATTGCATGCTGTTAACTAGTGTGTTGTACTCTGGTGTGTAACTTGACACTGCAACTCTGAGTGAGTCTTGCAGATGTGCATCAGTGAGGCGTGTTCTGTGTTTGTTCTTGATGAAGTTCATGTCAGAAAAGGCTGATTCACAAAGATAAGATTTTTCCTCATTGTTTGCGAAACCTTCTTAATCTTTTGGACATATTTTCACAGCAATCTGGCCTTAAGCTTAATTATGATAAATGTAACATGTTAAGGATCGGAAATCTAAAGGGAACGTCCTTTCGAATGGAATGCAAAGTGCCTGTTTTGTGGACAGATGGACCAGTTAACATACTTGGTGTTGTTGTCCCAGAAAATCTGGAAGATCTAGGCTCAGTAAATTATGATAATCGACTAAGAAAGCCGGACAAAATTATGCAATTATGGAAAGGGAAATCCCTAACCTTGTATGGTAACATGTCTATTGCCAACTCGTTAATTATTCCTCAATTTATTTATTTGTTTTTGTCATTACCAGCTCCATCACAAAACTTTTTTAAGATTTATGAGCGGAGGGTCTTCGATTTTGTCTGGAACGGCAAACCAGAAAATATTAAAAGAAAGGTTTTGTACAAAGAGTATGAATATGGGGGCCTGGAACTTCTCAACGTTGAAGCTATGTGTCTGTCTTTAAAAGCATCAATTGTTCCAAAGATGTATTTAAACATTGAGTGGTACACAAATGTCCTGTTGGACAAAAAACGTACTGTATCAAAAGAAATTGTATCCTTTTTTACAAGTGACCCCCTCCCAGAGAGTCTGCTGGGAAACAGGAAACAATAAAGGAAACAATCCACTCATAGTGGTGTTTTCAATTTTATGTGCCAGAAAAAAGAGACGATATTTTGCAGCAGTTAATATGGATGAACTCTAATATTGTAATAGATGGAAAGCCTTTCTTTTGGAAAAATATGTTTGAAAGAGGAATCATTTTTGTCAATGATATTATCAATGAGAATGGTAAAATTATGAAGTATGATGAATTTAGAGCTATGTATGGTGATGCTTGCTCAAGCTTTTCATTTTATCAACTAACTGGAGTAATTGGGAAAAGATGGAAACAAATAATTAATTATGGAACTACTAAATTATTAGTTTGTAAACCTCTAATAAGAAATTCTAGTTGGCAAAAAGGAACTAAAATAAATAGAAAAATATATAATTTGTATTTAATAAAGAAATCTTTGAAGGCTGCCTCATACAACACTAATGGAAAATGGGAGGACTTTTTTGACTGCCCGTTGCCATGGGATGCCATATTCAAACTAATCTATAAAACCACTATCGATGTGCAAAATCGTTATTTTCAAATTACAATTATTTATAACTTCTTACCCACAGGGAAAATGTTAAAATTATGGAATATGACAGAGTCAGATGATTGCCGATTTTGTTGTCAGGAGCCTGAATCCACCCTGCATTTGTTTTGGTATTGTCATATTGTGTCTTTGTTTTGGGTGGAAGTTGAAAAAATGTGTTTAAGGATTGGTTTGTTGATGAAGCTTAATGTGGTTTCTGTTATTTTAGGAGAGTTCATTGACAATCATGATTTAGTCAATTTAATTATAGTACTCGGTAAAATGTTTATTTTTAAGGCCAAAAACAGATATTCACTTAGTATTACTTTCTTTAAAACATTTATTCAGTATTTTCTAACTTTAGAAAGTTAAATGGTTGAAAACGATAATGATGCCAAAAAACATTAAAAAAAAGATGAGAAGTCCTCAAAGGCTTATTTTGAAAGTATAATTATGTTTATAGATTATATGATATCTGTTGTTGTGTTCCCTAATTTGAGTGACCTGGACATAATCTGGACTGTACATAAATGCTTATTTTGAAAATGTAATTTTGTTTATAAATTATATGCAATCTGTTGTGTTCCCTAATTTTTTTCTGTGTACATGGATGAAGGTGTGTGCTGCTGAGTTTGACTTGGACATTATCTGGACTGGGCCTAGTTTAAAAAACCCTTTAAACAAATCTAATTTAATTGACAACCTGTTCTGTTGAAGATAAGGCCCTTTTTTTTAAAAATAAAATAAAATAAGATAAATAAATAAAAAACATTTTCTTGGATAAAAAAGAAAGTAAAACAATATAAAAAATAATTGCATACATTTTATAACACACATTATAAAAAAAAATAAATAAAATAAAAATAAAAATAATTACATAAAAAATAGTAATTAATGAAAATGTTAGTGGACCAGCAGCCTATACAATCATGTGTGCTTCAGGGACTGTGTCCCTTGCAGATGTGTTGTCTATGTTGTGGGAACCAGAATATTGGTAGCAGAAAGAAATAACCCCTTTTGTGTGAGTGGGTGTGGATGAGTGTGCATGGGGGAGGTTGTTTGGGTTGATGCACTGATTGAAAGTGTATCTTGTGTTTTTTCTATGTAGATTTAATTATTATTTTTTTTTTTAATATTTATTTATTTATTTATTTTTTTTAGAACAGGCCCGCGGGCGACTCATCTGGTCCTTACGGGCGACCTGGTGCCCGCGGGCACCGCATTGGTGACCCCTGGTGTAAGCCTTTCACCTGTGAAGAATTGACAATAAAGTTGACTGTTGATATATATATATATATATATATATATACATATATATATATATATATATATATATACATATATATATATACATATATATATATACATATATATATATATATATATATATATATATATATATATATATATATATATATATATATATATATATATATATATATATATATATATATATATATATATATATATATATATATATATATATATATATATATATATATATATATATATATTGATTAAGAATTGGTACAATTAAGAATTGTGATTAATCTGAAAATAAATTTTTTGACATCCCTACTACTTGGTCATTGAACATTTTGATCATAAAACTTTTAGGCTACAGGTGGTCCTCAGTTTACGATGACCCTTGTTACGGCGTTTTGTTATTACGTACACACTCAATAAAGAAACAGAAAGGAGGAATGCAGTATGCCGCACTGCGCAGCTACACTGTAGAAGGATAGCATTACTTCACTTTTTCTTTGTTAATATGTCGCCCAAGCGTAATTAATGTAGGCTCTTCTGGTGAAAGTGCGCCAACGAAAAGTTAAAAAAAAAACCAATAAATTAGCTGCACTTTTTTGGTCTCAACCTCTCGACTGTCGCGGCCATCATTAAGGATACAGATTGTATACTTGAGCATGTTAAAGAATCTTCTCCCAATTAGAAGATTGAAGTGTAGTGGTCTTATTGTTGAAATGAAAATATGTCTTTTGGCTGAAAGATGAGAATCAATGCTAGTGTGGGTAACTAATCTATTAATTTAGCAACTTAAACTACCGTTTGACTTACAGTAGGTAGGAGATTCAAATTGCCCCATTCATTGCATTTTACCGGATACTAGAAACGTGACGAATTGAAGGGGTGCACTATCCACTTCAGCTACAGTAGAGTGTGTTTTGTGCCAATTTCAACTTTGACCACAGCGTCAGTTGCCATGTAGAGAGCCACTTTCCACCATTTCTGGCAGACTGCATTGTAAAATTATTTAACCCTACACCTTATTCTCACACGGGATCCACCCAGGAATGGGACCGTATGAACCCCTTCCTTATTGTACATGACAGTCTGGGGACTGAACTGGTTCGTAGTTTGATGACCACCTGTATCTGTATTACATGTATGCCAGAATGTCTTGGAAAGCATTTTGACCAATAGGGAACACCAAAAATATCATGTGACTCGTTTTGAGGCATCTTAACATTTTCCCAACTGTAGGGTATTCACACATTTACCAAAAAGGCACCAAAGGGGATGTGTCCCCCCTTGCCCTAAGGCTTAGCGATACGTTCATTTATATCTATTGACCCATTTGTTGGTCGCGGCTGTCATTGTAAATTAATCATCCTGACAAAATCAGAATGTGATCAGAGAGCAAGAAATCACAGAGTCCATTCCCTGGATCTGTGACTTGATAAAGTAATAATGACTTTGATTTGATAATCACTTGGCTAACAAACTTAAGACTATTACATACTGTAATTATTCCGCCCCTCATCTCCAACAGTATTCATTTATGGATTTCCGCTCGCTTGTTGTCATCGCCGCTTCCTGTTCTCCATTTAAGCCGCTGCTGCTCTATTGACAAATGAGAATGACAAACTACCTTTTCGAGAGAATTCTTCATAAATCACACACAAATTACGCTCGAGTGCATCCCGGCACAACTACGGCAACACGTTTGACGGATCGATGGCACTCGCCACAGGGAGTGTGTGTAATTACATATGCCATTAGGTGTAGGGTAGACTTATTTAAATCAATACTTTTGTCTTGTACAGGGGAAAAAAACAATCAAAAAAATCACATCCATCCCTTGGGGTCCAGACTTGGACCTTGAGTGTTACTAAAACAGCCTTCTTTCAGCTCCGTAATATCGCTAAAATGTGTTCCATCTTGTCCACTAGCGACGCTGAGATCATTATTCATGCGTTCGTTACGTCTCGTCTCGATTACTGTAATGTATTATGTTCGGGTCTCCCTATGTCTAGCATTAAAAGATTACAGTTGGTACAAAATGCGGCTGCTAGACTTTTGACAAAAACAAGAAAGTTTGATCATATTACGCCTATACTGGCTCACCTGCACTGGCTTCCTGTGCACTTAAGATGCGACTTTAAGGTTTTACTACTTACGTATAAAATACTACACGGTTTAGCTCCAGCCTATCTCGCCGATTGTATTGTACCATATGTCCCGACAAGAAATCTGCGTTCAAAGAACTCCGGCTTATTAGTGATTCCCAGAGCCGAAAAAAAGTCTGCGGGCTATAGAGCGTTTTCTATTCGGGCTCCAGTACTCTGGAATGCCCTCCCGGTAACAGTTAGAGATGCTACCTCAGTAGAAGCATTTAAGTCCCATCTTAAAACTCATTTGTATACTCTAGCCTTTAAATAGACCCCTTTTTAGACCAGTTGATCTGCCGTTTCTTTTCTTCTCTCCTCTGCTCCCCTCTCCCTTGGGAGGGGGAGTTGCACAGGTCCGTTGGCCATGGATGAAGAGCTGGCTGTCCAGAGTCGGGACCCCGGGTGGACCGCTAGCCTGTGCATCGGTTGGGGACATCTCTGCGCTGCTGACCCGTCTCCGCTCGGGACGGTTTCCTGCTGGCCCCACTATGGACTGGACTCTCGCTGATGTGTTGGATCCACTGTGGACTGGACTTTCACAATATTATGTCAGACCCACTCGACATCCATTGCTTTCGGTCTCCCCTAGAGGGGGGGGGGGGGGGGGGGTTCCTCTCCAAGGTTTCTCATAGTCATTCACACCGAGTTTTTCCTTGCCTGTATGTGGGCTCTGTACCGAGGATGACGTTGTGGCTTGTGCAGCCCTTTGAGACATTTGTGATTTAGGGCTATATAAATAAACATTGATTGATTGATTGTTTACCATGCCTCCATGGACCCTCACCTGCACAGTTGGGAGTCCATCACTATACAAGTCATGCCATTCTAATAATTATGACAGACATTGCTACAGTAATAACATTTTGGTATAAGACTTATTGAAACCTCAATGTATTATAACCTTGTTGTGAGTGTGCAGGGTCCTAGAAAGAGTAACATTTGTCAAACAGCCGACAAAAAGGTGGATCTCTAATTGATAAAACCAGTGGCAGAAGAGCACCTGTGAACCTTGGTACACAAAAAGCTGCTCAATGTCTGAAAGTCATGTCAGGTTGACAACAATGGCAACAAAACAGTACAAATTAGTCAAAATTAAAGCAGTACAGCACTAAAATCCACAAAAAAATGAAACGGATAACCTGTTTTTCCTAATTTTTAAAAGTAAAACAAAAAAATTAAATTTTTTTATATTCTTTTATAAATAATAACTGAATCCAATATGGAGACGATGAATAACCAGCGTCCACACTATTTGTAAAAAAATGCGGCAAGTTTACCAGAAAGTAGTTTTACGGATTATCTAAACATTTAACAGATGACTGAACTGAACTTATTGCAAACTTGCAATAAGAAACACATTTTTAATGTACCGTAAGATTTTTTGTTAAAATAAAGCCAATAATGCAATTTTTTGTGGTCCCCTTTATTTAGAAAAGTACCAAAAAGTACCGAAAAGCATCAAAATAATTTTGGTACCGGTACCAACATATTGGTATCAGGACAACACTAGTATGTATGTATGTGTGTGTGTGTGTGTGTGTAGGTGGGAATGTATGTATGTATGTATGTATAGAATTATATCCCCTCCTGCTCTGGTCCGGCTGTGCCAAACACTAAATAGAACCAAACATTGTATACAATTAAATTAAATAAGGAATTAAATTAAATACAAATAAGGAAACCAGAGAAATATCCCACACTTTTCTTTTGTAAAGTAAATATGTACAGCAGATATTCATCTACATCATCAATATGATTTGCCTAAGCAGCTGTACAGGACAGATAAAAAAAAAAAAGTTTATATTTTTTACTTGGACTGTCCCGTGGGTTGAATTGTGGACGCTCTCCGTAATTTGGGAACCCCTGTTCTAAATAGTTTCCCTTGCTCATAAATGGGGATGTATTTACACTCAATTCAGTTTCCTTTATTTAACTTGTTAAGACTCATTGAGATTAAAATATATTTTTCCAGAAGGACCTGACAACGAGGGGGGCACAAAACAAAGTTACAATAATAATTACAACAAGACAATACAATAGAACAACATCAGTCATACCACAACAGGTCAAATATAATTTAAAAAGATTAAGTAATAATTCATTTTAAAAGCAAGTACATTGCCGAAGAGAACTGGTTTCTCAATGTTTTAAAATGGACCTAAACTTCCCACAACTCAATGTCATATGACAAAGATATAATATGGCATGTTCTCAGGATAGAACTCGAGCTGGCTACAGCCATAATTAACAACACTATTTTCAGGAATTTCAGGTTTTTTCTTAACCTAACAATTCATGTATTGGACGGTGAGCTTTGTATGTCATTTGTGAACAAATGTGACAGCATTAATCTGCTCATCTCAATTTAAAACGGGCCAAGAAACGACTGAATGCACCAGAGGCCAACGTTCTAAGCAGTGAAAGCTCCTCATTGGCTTAAATTGATTGTGTCACGCTGTCAGGAGGGAGTTGATAAATGGCCCGAAACTTGGCATTTTGAATAACAAATCTCTGGGGGGTAGAGAAAGGGAGAAAAAAAAGCTCAAATTTAGTCATCCAGCTATGGTCAGATCTCAGGATGAAGAAGTTGAAGTGCAAAGACGAAGAAGAAACATAAAAATCAGATGATATTACGGCTGATTGTTTTTGAGTAATAGCTCCACACTGTGTTAGATCCCCCAGGCCTGCTATACTGCATCTGGCCAAAGACAAAGCTAATCGCACAGGACGTGGACGTGAGGGTGTGCTTCACCGTGGGGCAGCTATGCTCACACTGAGTGTGATGTTTGTGTGTGTGTGTGTGTGGCTTTGATCACAAGCTCATTGCAGGGGTCAATGCACAAACATGGCATAGACTTCATAGGCATGGGGTGGGGAAACATTGTTGGTAAACATTTATGTACCTTTGTGTGAATTGCAATAATGCTGTGCTTAAAGCACATTCTGGCCTGTGTGACCTTGTCCGCATTGACTCCCGGAAAGTATCGTTTCTCCCGGAAAGTATCGTTTCTCCCTTCTTGTTGTTAATTTAACAATGCACCATTGTACCCAATGTGGGCATTTCCCACTGAGTTGTGTCATATGCTCTCACCCCCCTTCAAACTGAGCCTACTCCCTTCCTCCCATCTTGTATTTAGTGTATAAGGAATAACGCATCGCTCTTCCTATCGCACACTCCTTACATACTTTGCTACTTTTAATGATGTAATGTCCAATGTGTCCAACCTGTCATGTGGTGTGGCCCAGGGTTCTGTTCTGGGGCCCGTTTTCTTTTTGTTGCATCTGATGCCACTTGGGAGGTTGATCAGTAGTTTTAAAAATGTTTCTCATCATTTCTATGCAGATGGTATTCAACTGTTATGCTCCTTCCATCCATCCATCTTCTTCCACTTATCCGAGGTCGGGTCGCGGGGGCAGCAGCTTAAGCAGGGAAGCCCAGACTTCCCTCTCCCCAGCCACTTCGTCCAGCTCCTCCCGGGGGATCCCGAGGCGTTCCCAGGCCAGTCGGGAGACATAGTCTTCCCAACGTGTCCTGGGTCTTCCCCGTGGCCTCCTACCGGTCGGGCGTGCCCTAAACACCTCCCTAGGCAGGCGTTTGGGTGGCATCCTGACCAGATGCCCAAACCACCTCATCTGGCTCCTCTCGATGTGGAGGAGTAGCGGCTTTACTTTGAGCTCCCCCCGGATGGCAGAGCTTCTCACCCTATCTCTAAGGGAGAGCCCCGCCACCCGGCGGAGGAAACGCATTTCGGCCGCTTGTACCCGTGATCTTGTCCTTTCGGTCATAACCCAAAGCTCATGACCAAAGGTGAGGATGGGAACGTAGATCGACCGGTAAATTGAGAGCTTTGCCTTCCGGCTCAGCTCCTTCTTCACCACAACGGATCGATACAGCGTCCGCATTACTGAAGACGCCGCACCGATCCGCCTGTCGATCTCACGATCCACTCTTCCCTCACTCGTGAACAAGACTCTGAGGTACTTGAACTCCTCCACTTGGGGCAGGGTCTCCTCCGCAACCCGGAGATGGCACTCCACCCTTTTCCGGGCGAGAACCATGGATTCGGACTTGGAGGTGCTGATTCTCATCCCAGTCGCTTCACACTCAGCTGCGAACCGATCCAGCGAGAGCTGAAGATCCTGGCCAGATGAAGCCATCAGGACCACATCATCTGCAAAAAGCAGAGACCTAATCCTGCAGCCACCAAACCAGATCCCCTCAACGCCTTGACTGCGCCTAGAAATTCTGTCCATAAAAGTTATGAACAGAATCGGTGACAAAGGGCAGCCTTGGCGGAGTACAACCCTCAATGGAAACGTGTCCGACTTACTGCCGGCAATGCGGACCAAACTCTGGCACTTATCATACAGGGAGCGGACCGCCACAATCAGACAGTCCGATACCCCATACTCTCTGAGCACTCCCCACAGGACTTCCCGAGGGACACGGTCGAATGCCTTCTCCAAGTCCACAAAACACGTGTAGACTGGTTGGGCAAACTCCCATGCACCCTCAAGGACCCTGCCGAGAGTATAGAGCTGGTCCACTGTTCCACGACCAGGACGAAAACCACACTGTTCCTCCTGAATCCGAGGTTCGACTATCCGGCGTCGCCTCCTCTCCAGCACACCTGAATATACCTTACCGGGAAGGCTGATGAGTGTGATCCCACGATAGTTAGAACACACCCTCCGGTTCCCCTTCTTAAAGAGAGGAACCACCACCCCGGTCTGCCAATCCAGAGGTACCGCCCCCGATGTCCACGCGATGCTGCAGAGTCTTGTCAACCAAGACAGTTCTGGGGCCCGTTTTCTTTTTGTTGTATCTGATGCCGTTTGGGAGGTTGATCAGTAGTTTTTAAAATGTTTCTCATCATTTCTATGCAGATGATATTCAACTGTTATGCTCCTTCAATGATTCAGAATTTAACTTTATGTCTGAGTTCTTGGAGTGCGTATCCTGTATTAAAAACTGGTTGTCCTTAAATTTCCTCCAGATTCAAACAAAACGGAAACTCTGATAATTGCTCCCGATAAAAAGATCCCCCTGATCAAGAACTCTCTTGGTGCTCTGGGTGCATCCGTTAAAAGCAGCCTCAGAAACCTTTGGGTCGTGTTTGATCAGTCAATGTCTTTGAAGGGTCAGTGCCGTCAACTGACCAAAAACAGTTTTTATCATCTCAGAAATATTTCTAAAGTGAGACATTTTTTGTCAAAATTGGATCTCAAAGTGATCATTCACGCATTCATTTCGTCTCATTTTGACTATTGCAATTCTCTTTTCACCTGTTTTAACAAGTCAACGCCAAAGAGACTACAGACTGTACAAAATGCAGCTGCCAGACTTTTGACCGGTGCACCCAGAACAGCCAATATTACCCCCATTTTATCCAGTCTTCATTGGCTTCTAGTTAAATTCTGCATCGAGTTTAACATTTTTGTCCTGACATTCTGTGCATTGCATGGTGGGGCCCCTCAGTATATCACTGACTTGCTATGCCCCTACTCTTCAGGGCGCAGCCTCCGGTCTTCAGGCCAGGGTCTTCTAAAGATCCCCAAAACTTGTTTTAAAACCCGTGGAGACCTGGCAATCCAGACTATAGCTCCCAGACTCTGGAACAATTTGCACCAGTCCCTCCGTAATCTTGATTGTTTTAACACATTTAAGAATTATTTGAAAACTTCTCTTTTTAGTAAAGCTTTTAGTTAATGCACATTTTAACTATCATTTTTAATCCACTTTATATTCTTTGTATGATGTTGCCCCTGTTGTTTTAAGGGAATTGTTGTTTTACTTCACCTATGTTTTGTACAGCGCTTTGTGATTTTATCTGTGAAAAGCGCTTTATAAATAAAATGTACTTACTAAATGCCTTACAATGAATGTGACCTGTGCCTTTGTTGAACCACTTGGGCCATTTCAATAAATATGTTCTGGTTGACTGCTTGATTAGGAAATTTCCAATACAGTACTTTCCATTAATTGATTTCAATGTTTAAATTAGATTAGGATACCCCACGGTGTAATGGTGCGTTTTATTTAACTCATAAGTTGGAATGGGAGCCGGAAATGACGTCACAGCCGAGCTATGAGCATACGTTACGTGGTCATGCACTTGCCTTATCTGAATATAGCAACTTCTGGGGAAAAATAGTAGCTCCTTCATATCGTATTGCATGTTACTAGGGCGTAACATACAATACGATATGTGAAAGAGGCAATAAATAAACATTATGGAGACAGAGTAAATGTATAAAAAAAGGGACGTGAGGAAGATAAGTTATACACACTGTCTAGAATATATAATCAATAAATGAGTTGTCCATGCAAATGCAGGCACCAATTGAGAGCAAGGTAGAAAAACCTACAGGCATCTCTGATGAGCGAATGATGAGCACACTTCCATTGCTATGCCAGCACGTGTTAAAGGAATGGGATCTGAATGGAGGTAGTCATTTGTCAACTTTGACACTGCGGGGAGGTGTTGTCAGACACCAGTGAGAATATTGAATTAGAGATGTGAAGGGTAGAAGGAAAGTGAGAAAAGGAGGCGCTCTGTAGCCGGCAAACAGGAAAAAAGTGGACGAGGCGGGCTGGGGGAGGGGTGGGTGTGTGTGAATAACAAATTAATTAGAAATGGGAGCAAGATAGCTTTGGATGAGCGGCCCGACGGACGGGCTTGGGTGAAAAAAAAGCCAATCATGGCGCAGTGAGCTGTGAGCCCCATCCATTATGTGGAGACTGACAAGTTACCAGCAGTCAGAGCAGGAGTTGCACTTAATAAATCAAAGCTGACAACTCTTCCTGGGCCCTATCTCAAGTACAGCTTTGCAACTTCCCCTTCCTCTGCTTCCATTTTGCATCACCTTCAACCACGGTATCGAACATCATCTGTCTCCTGTTGTTCCCATAAATATGCACGAGATCATGTAAGCAGTAAAACAGCTGATAAGTGAAACACCTTACCCAAAGGGACTATCACTACTAACTATTATGAACATTGTAGCTAATAGAGATCTGGTGGTTAACATAATACATTGTAACAGATAATATGAATTCAACCTGACTACAAAAACAGCTTCTTGGTACTTTGGTTTTGAAGGGAAAACTGCACTTGTTTTTAATTGTATCCATCACTCATCCATTCCACCCAAAAAAAAATTAAAATAAAATAATGATATATATATATATATATATATATATATATATATATATATATATATATATATATATATATATATATATATATATATACATATATATATATTTACATATATACATATATATATATATATATATACATATATATATATATATATATACATATATATATATATATATATACATATATATATATATATATATATATATATACATATATATATATATATATATACATATATATATATATATATACATATATATATATATATATATATATATATATATATATATATATATATATATATATATATATATATATATATATATATATATATATATATATATATATATACTGTATATATATATATATATATATATGTCCACAGCTGTCGTCCGTATGGACCGCAGCGGTACTCAGTTTTAATACACTTTTCCACCACTTGTGGCAGTAATGACAATATCAAACAAACCGAAGTATGGAGCTCAAGTCGGATCATTTCTCCAGTGCAAAAATTATGACAAAAGTAGTGAAATCTATTTTCATTTACACTTTAATATTATTGACAGTTTATTTAAATAACATATGTATTGTTTTCAATAATTCAGTGAGAATGTATTTATTTTAGCACTGTGTAATTGTACATTTATTTTTATCAGTTTTTGAGTCCCTTCTTAAGCTGTATATTCAATCGGGTATTTATTTTGTAACCAGCCCTGATAATAAACTTTGTGATTAACTCATGCTTTAATATCATTTGACAGGGTTTACCCTGTTAAACTGTAAGTAGATTAGATATAATTATTGAATATGATTACAATCAAGTAAGATGACTAATTCAGAGTTAATATTTGAGTGGGCCCATTTTTATTGGAAAAGTTGGACTCCAAGGTCAAAATGGTTAAGAACACCTGTTTTAAAGGGCTTTATAGGCTGAATACATTGATCCTAATTACCTGCACTGTTAGCCGCCTCATACTGGCAGTTTTTTTTCGATATAGTACACACCAAAAAGGTAAATACATATGTTTTTGTTTCACTTTTACAAAACAGTGCAGTTTCTCTTTAAACCAATCAGACCTATCTTAAATAGTCTGGTAGCAATCAAGCAGTTTATTTACCTGAACTGCAAAGAGGACAACATATGGTTATTGGCAGCATGTGATAATTGGAGAGTGTACTTTTGTACCAAAATTAAAGATAACTACGAAAAGACATTTGCTCGAAAAGTAGAAAAATCTTCTGTTATTTTGGTTTTCATGTCTCGATTCTCATTTAGTCTGGATCTACAAAGAAGACAGGCAGCCTTTAAACCACAATCACCGTCAAACCACCTCAGAAGCTGTGGGCTGCAAAGTGGACAAAGCCCTGCCGACTAGACTGATAATTGGAGCAGACACACGGTTTTCCCCCAAAGCATTTGGAGACTATCTGACATCCACTGTCTGTGAGCAGTGTACCTCGAGCTTCCTCCACGGCAAAACAGCAAAGGGGATTTTTAGAGATTTGCTGCAAAAGCCAGTCAAAGACAAAAAGGACACAATCAAAACTCGACAGGATGCGATGGTGAAAGCAACAGCATTATCTTTAGAAAAAAAAACAGGGAGAAACTTGTGCAATATCCTAGGGAAACTATCTTCAATCTGTCGGTAATTACACATAGTAATCACAGGACGCGCCATAAAGGGTTTGCATACTACAACTTGCATAAACATGGCTAATGAGTGCCTCCCGTGAAGGCAGAAAATCAACACAGTCAAACATGAACAGTTACCAGTGCCCATGTTATAAATATTGCACTTTTTAAACGGAATAATCATGCAAAGATAATGATGTTTTGCCTCCGATATGTTCACTTTAGATCTTCATGCTTTGTGGAAAAACATTGGAGATAACTACTTGATATCTCCATGTGTTCCTCAGCAGATCAGTACGCTGTTGAAAATGAAGTTGAGGGCATGTGTTATTTATTTTGTGTTTAATTTTAGCAGTGGTTGATTTATTTCGACACTTTTATTACAGTTTAGGATGTTTGAAGGTTGCCTGCCTTGTATAGGTTGCCAACCGTCCTTAAAAAAACAGAATTGTCCCATATATTTTCATTAAAAAAGTACACATTTCAATATGAGCTGTTGAGGGACACACTTTGTTTTGCAATTATTTTACCGTGAGAATGACACATTTTCTGTAAAGTTTAAATACACTCCATTAAATGACAACATTTTCACGACAGTTTGCTACAGGCTTTTGCCACAGGCTAAGCCAATGCATACCAGCTTCCCCCATTGACCTATCAAATCCATTGCAGTTTGACTTTTCTGGCATCTGTTCGTTTTGCCTTGACTGCTATCACTCTGCCTCAGCTTGGAGGTAGCAAGCCAGCATTATCTTCCTAGTTTCTAGTAATCAGACTCAAAATACGACCTTTTATCACATTGACATTTTTTTGCAAAAAAAAAATATATATATATATATTAAAGCGAAACTTGAGAATTTCAAACATTGTTTTGTCTGAGTTAAATGTGGCTATCACATCTACGAGGTACGTGCTAACTTATTAGCATTGCAAGCTCACTTTTTTAGAAGTGTCATTAAGCAACTCTGCTCTCATAATAAATATGTTGTCCTCAAAACACAACTTGTGTACAGGGGTTTCTAACAGGTAGTTTGCGAGACTGTTACTCTGCACTTGTTACACAACTATATATATGCACATCCATCCATTTTCTACCGCTTATTCCCTTAGGGGTCGCGGGGGGCGCTGGAGCCTATCTCAGCTACAATCGGGCGGAAGGCGGGGTACACCCTGGACAAGTCGCCACCTCATCGCAGGGCCAACACAGATAGACAGACAATATTCACACTCACATTCACACACTAGAGCCAATTTAGTGTTGCCAATCAACCTATCCCCAGGTGCATGTCTTTGGAGGTGGGAGGAAGCCAGACACACATATATATATATATATATATATATATATATATATATATATATATATATATATATATATATATATATATATATATATATAATATAGTGATTGTTACTACACTTTATGGTAGTGCCACTACACTTTATGATAGTGACACTGTACTTTATGATAGGGATCCCAACAAGTAGATTATACAGTTGCACTACACTTGTAGTATAACTGTATATCTTATGTAGTGATATTACACTTCATGGTAGTAACACTACACTTGTAGAATTGTATATTCTATAGTTAGTGATACTAAAATGTATGGTAACAACACAACTTTATATTAGTCACACTGTACGTTATGACAGTGACACTCCACTTTATAATCGTGGCACTTAAGTTAGGATAGTGACACTACACGTTATGATAATGACACACTACGGGTCTCCGACAGGTTGCTGGTGATGCAGTTACTCTGCACTTGTAGTCTAACTGTATATTATAAGTAGTGACACTACATGGATCTTCAACGGGTAGCTTGTGATACAGTAACCAATGGGTCAAATAATATTTTGTGAAACCGAGTATTTTTATAAGTGAAAAAAGTTGGATTTCTCACTGCAAAAACAAAACTATGTATTGAATGAAACCCACATCGTAATTTGTACACCATACGGTAGGGAAATGATTCATATGGCCCCATTCCTGGGTGGACCTCGCGTGAGAGGAAGGTGGGGGGTTAATTATTTTGCAAAGCAGTCTCCTGAAAATGATGGAAACCACCACTCTACATAGCAACTGATGCTGTGGTCAAAGTTGGAATTGCCACAAAACACATTTTAAGATATTCAACACTACTGCCATCTGGCAGCTAAAGTGGATAAAGTGGATACTTGTTGGTCACAAAAAACTTTTATGAAGTTTGGTTCTTTTATGAATTTATTATGAGTCTACTGAAATTGTGACAAATATTTTCTCCTCCAAACACATTGCTGGGTATTGTGGCCAAACAGCTAAATTTGTTTTTCATCTGACATCACATGGACAAAGATAGGACCTTCTGGAGCAAAGTTCCGTGGTCAGATGAAACACATATTTCGCTGTTTGGCCACAATACCCAGCAATATGTTTGGAGGAGAAAAGGTGAGGCCTTTAATCCCAGGAACACCACTCCTACCGTCAAGCATGGTGGTGGTAGCATTATGCTCTGGGCCTGTTTTGCTGCCAATGGAACTGGTGCTTTACAGAGAGTAAATGGGACAACGAAAAAGGAGGATTACCTCCAAATTCTTCAGGACAACCTAAAATCATCAGCCCGGAGGTTGGGTCTTGGGCGCAGTTGGGTGTTCCAACAGGACAATGACCCCAAACACACATCAAAAGTGATAAATGAATGGCTAAATCAGGCTAGAATTAAGGTTTTAGAATGGCCTTCCCAAAGTCCAGCCTTAAACATGTGGACAATGCTGAAGAAACAAGTCCATGTCAGAAAACCAACAAATTTAGCTGAACTGCACCAATTTTGTCAAGAGGAGTGGTCAAAAATTCAACCAGAAGCTTGCCAGAAGCTTGTGGATGGCTACCAAAAGCGCCTTATTGCAGTGAAACTTGCCAAGGGACATGTAACCAAATATTAACATTGCTGTATGTATACTTTTGACCCAGCAGATGTGGTCACATTTTCAGTAGACCCATAATAAATTCATAAAAGAACCAAACTTCATGAATGTTATTTGTGACCAACAAGTATGTGCTCCAATCACTCCAACACAAAAAAAATTATTGGAAACTCAAGACCGCCATGACATTGTTATTTACAAGTGTATGTAAACTTTTGACCACGACTGTACGTATATAAAAAAAAACAAAAAAACACTTTCTGCCATCAGCTATTCACCCGAAGCGCCCCTTGCTTTGCATTTACTACCGAGGAAGAAGAAGAAAAAAACTTTGTGAAACGAGTAGAGACCTCTCCAGTGCGAGGCAGGCTGTCACTCTAGCATGTATGACATTAGCTTCTCCCTTGGTTGAAGTAATTGGACTGGCTGTCCATCAGGCCTGCAGGCGATGGGTTAGGAGGGCGCCCAAAAGGGAATGCTGGGGGTGGGGGCGTTCACCGGCAGCAGGTATACCCTTCAGAGAGTCTCTCTGATGAGGTCCCGTAAGCTCGGTGCATCTGCCGCCTCAGATAACCACAGCTCAAATGCCACTGGGAGAGGTGGGGAATATGAAGATGGATCTTCTCTTCATGTCTACGCATTTTAGACGGACATGAAGGGAGTGCTTCTCCTGGAATACGGCTTGGAAATACACAATGTTGCATTGGTCGTCCGAGGCCGGGGCGGTGCAAGCTTGACACAGCTGCTTTTAATCCGACATTCCGCTTCCTTGCTCCAAGGATTCCAATGGATTTCCCGCCGTGGAGCGACGTGTGGGCGCCAAACAAGGCTGCAAGTGTGTGCAGTGTGTGCACTGTCACAAATCGGATTCCAAAAATGGAAAAATAATCTACATTTTTGTTGGGTTTGATTCCTCGGTCCTTCGCTGTCGCCCTCGAGGCCTCGTGACAGGCAGATGGCTGCCGAGATTATAATGGTTGGATGTGCCGCCTGCGTTCTCCCTTAAGTCTTGGTGTTTGATGTTGCAAGGCCACCACTTTCAAAATAATAACAAGCTCCAAGTCTCGCTCATGCTGTGTGACAACGGGGCGCACATTTTTGCAGAACATAAGCAGGCTGAATGGCAACAGCTTCAGAAAAAAGGAAATACAACTCTAACCTTGGTCTACGGCGTATGGCTTTGCATGCATAACGAAATAATTCTGAGAAAATGAAGCATTTTTACCAATACCGTATTTTCAAGAATGTAGAGCGCACCGGGATATAAGTCTCACCCACTAAATTTTAGAAGAAATACACATTTTCCCCAAATATTATCCGCACCGGACTATAAGCCGCATGTATATACAATGTGAAATGAGTTATTTACACAGAACAATTTTGTAAATGTTAATTTACATACCTTAATTGCCTGTAACACGGCAGTAAAACAGCTGATCAAACAAAACAGAAGTCATCCTCATGGACCGGCAATCTGTGGAAGCTAGCTCTCTAATCAACTAAAAATACTCAATAAATCCATGATGACATTTTGGTGAATTTACAAAATTGAAACAATTCAAAGAGAATGCCATTGTAAGTTAATAACACTAACAAAGACACTCATAACCGTGTTATTATATTGGCTAATGCTAACATCACTAGCTTCAGTACATTATAATAGCATGTACAAATATGTATGAAAACATTCCTACAGACATCACACACGGGATGGTTTAGTAAGTAAAGCATGTTTTAGTTATATTGTAAAACTTACAAACGTTGCTTTTAATGATAAATTCAAAAATCCATACAAGTGGAAACGCTTTGGATGGCCGGAAGACCGAAGAGCGATTTCGGTTCATAGCTCAGTCTAAACAGAAGTACAATGCAGCACCTGCAGTGTGCAAACTCGTCCTAAACAATGACACACCAATTGAATGTATTTACTTTTTTATTTTTTTATTTTTTTTTAAGTATATTTTTGGCCAGCCATTTCCGAAGAAAAATTCATAAATCAGCCGCAAAGTTTATAAGCTGCAGGGTTCAAAGCCTAGGAAAAAAGTAGAGTGTTATAGTCTGGAATTTACAGTATATAGAACATAATAAACCCGCTCTTAGATAGCAACCTTTACTATTGAATAAAAATATCCTGTGGTCAGATTTTGAGTTAATGAATTTATTTGGTAAACTAGTATCCAAAAGGGACAAGCGGTAGAAAATGGATGGATGGATATCCAATAGCTAGACATGACAAGAAAGTGGCAAAAGACCCCAATATAAGGCGACCCTAAGATGCCTTTTTCTTAATCCGTTTTAAGAAAAATGTACAACTTATTTTTTGAAATTCTATTAATCATGTCTTAGTTACTCAACTGACTCATTGATTACCATTAGGTTAAAATGAGCATAATTATTGCTCATAACACCACTGTTGTGTGAGTGACATGAAGAAAAACTCTGGGACAACTTAAGCCATGTGGCACCACCTGCTGAAAATAAGGTTTGCTGCTCAATATAAAACGACCCGTCTTATTTAGTAGGGATGGGAATCTTACGACAACTCACGTTTCAATTTGATTCCGATTCTTGGAGATTCAGATTCAGAATTGATTCTGGATTGAACACGATTTACACTCAAAGCGGATTTCTGTAATATATGAATTGTTGTAAAAATTATAATTCAACTTTTCAAAACAGGTTACAAATGCTATTTTGGCTGCTAAGGTATGACTTTTATGGCACTTTTCTTTTTAAAAATGGATTAAACATTTTTTTTAAAATCTGTGTTAATTTGTATTTATTTATTTGTTAATTAATTTTGGAAAATTATTAACTTAGAATCAGTATAAATAAGAATTGCACATTTTTTTTAAGCATCCCTATTATTTAGACTTTTTTTCCTGGGACAAAATGCCATCTTAAATTAAAGTCAATACAGTAATTAAAAACAATATTGGCCATTTTTAAGTTGTGAGTCTCAAATTCTTATCATATATAATCCTAAAAGTCAATTCTTATAAATATCGATAGGCTCCCTTACCCCTGGTGACCCCGAAAGGGACAAGCGGTAGAAAATGAAAAGATGGATAGATATTCCATATTGTAAACATCTTTAAAGTCAATGGCCATGAGGTTGAACAATTCAGAATTCAAGAACATTTAAAGAAATATGCCTCTGAAAGTGTCAAAATTAGACAACATTGATATTTGGCGACCAGTTATTAACTTCGGTGAGGCTTCACTAGCTGCCTTAGGAAGAATATCAAGGTAAGATACACAAACACAAAAAAGCTTACTTGCAGGCGGCAGACTGCCGCCTGGACCGAATTTATAGATGGTTTTCCTGAAATAAATAATTGAATTCACATCAGAATCAGAATCAGAATAGTTTAATTGCCATTGTTTGAGAACGGGTTCACAAACTAGGAATTTTTCTTGGTGCAATTGTGCAATATAAAACACATATAACACATATTTGGTAATAAAAAAAAGCTGTAACTGAGCTACAGAGCTACATGCATGCTCATATTTATTTCCAAAAGCATATCTGAAATACAGCCAGTTGCACAAATGTCCGCACTGTGTATTCTCACCACCAGTCCTCCAGTGACATCATGGATCTGGGTTTTCTAGATGCAGTCTGCTAGAATGGCTGCAGGGCAATTACTTCTATTCTCTTATATTCTCTTGCCGAGGTTATTTTTCATGGATACGCCGTGTTCACAGTTGACACAACACAACTGACAGGAACGGGTTAAGTCCTCTGAGTAATAATAAACTCAGTCTGTTTGTTAAATTCCGTTAAATATGCTAAAATGGTAATGGATTGTTTTAACAAATTCATATGAATTATATAGAGCAGGGGTGTCACACTCATCTTAGCTCAGATTCTATCTATTCCAACGTGGACCGAATGGTAACATCATGGCATGATAACTTAACAATAAAGACAACTCCAGGTTGTTTTCTTTGTTTTACTTTGGCCAAAAATAGAACAAGCACATTCTGAAAACCTACAAATCACAAATAATCCTTTGGACAAAACACTTCAAGTTTTTTGAAAATTCTGAGGAAATTGGTGCAGTTTCAATAACACAATGAGCTTAGAGTTCATCCCAGGGAATCCACAAAGCCAGGATTAAACTTGGAGTCACAGCCTTTCTGGGATTGAACAAAAAAACACAGTATGTAAACTCTTCGAGGTATCAAATACCTCCTTCGTCATGTCCACGTATCAAGCCAGTGCTAACTCAACAAACCGTAAGAAACGGAGGTAAAAAACTATTCAAAATGGTTACGTTTTCTCGTTTTCGACAGAGACATTATGGGGGGTTAGGGTGCCAAATGACAATGTGTTCGAAGTAGAAGACATAAAACGGCAGGTTTTAAGTTTCATTTGGGTCGAGGGAGAGGAGCCGCAGCCACGCTTTACTTTGTACCTCTTGCTTGTCCTAACAGATTTGCTATTGCGACATCCAGTGGACACATTTAGAACAGCAGTTTCTTTCCATCCATCCATCTATCCATCTTCTTCCGCTTATCTGAGGTCGGGTCCCGGAGGCAGCAGCCTAAGCAGGGAAGCCCAGACTTTCCTCTCTCCAGCTACTTCGTCCAGCTCCTCCCGGGGGATCCCGAGGCGTTCCCAGGCCAGCCGGGAGACATAGTCTTCCCCGTGGCCTCCTACGGGTCGGACGTGCCCTAAACACCTCCCTAGGGAGGCGTCCGGGTGGCATCCTGATCAGATGCCCAAACCACTTCATCTGGCTCCTCTCGATGTGGAGGAGCAGTGGCTTTACTTTGAGCTCCCCCCTGATGGCAGAGCTTCTCACCCTATCTTTAAGGGAGAGCCCCACCACCCGACGGAGAAAACTAATTTCGGCCGCTCGTACCCGTGATCTTGTCCTTTCGGTCATAACCCAAAGCTCATGACCATAGGTGAGGATTGGAACGTAGATCGACCGGTAAATTGAGAGCTTTGCCTTCCGGCTCAGCTCCTTCTTCACCACAACGGATCGATACAGCGTCCGCATTACTGAAGACGCCGCATCGATCCGCCTGTCGATCTCACGATCTACTCTTCCCTCACTCGTAAACAAAGACTCCGAGGTACTTGAACTACTCCACATGGGGCAAGATCTCCTCCCCAACACGGAAATGGCACTCCACCCTTTTCCAAGCGAGCAGTTTCTTTCATTCAAAAAAATGCGACTCATTTTAGTACTTGGTAAACTCCCGCGGGCCATAGGTTTGACACCCCTGATGTGGGGGAACATCTCATGCTTACATTTGTACAAGCCCTAAAAGGAACAGAGCTTATTTAATACAACCCTTGTCATTAAAACGCTAGAAGGTTGGCATCTTTATTCCTTCTGCTCGCGTTCACCTCTATCTGACTTTGCTTAATGTCCGCCTCAATTAAAGTGGCGTTTCCTGGCGAACACCTGTATGATCGTAAATCCCTTTGAAAGAGCGCGCCTCTTCAAAGCGAGGTGGGTGGGGGTGTCCACGTGGGGACCGCTTCCATTCTAGCAGCCCGCAAACACCCTTGACCCGCTTGTCACCAATCTGTCACCAGGGCCTGAGTGACGGGCTCCGGCACATCTCTTAACCTTCTTTTAATCAACCTGTCTCTCTGCATCACATTACACACAGGAGGCGGCCGACGGAGGGTGCACAGGGGGCATTTGTCTTTGCATTACGGTCGGACGGCCTCTCCTTGAGGGGCCCGCCAGATTCATCAGCGTGATAAAGTGGCATGTGTGCTTCTTAAGGTGAGCCTTGGGAGGGGGAAAAAGGGGAAGGGAATAAGGAATCAAAGAGGCAGAGATGGGAGGCGAGGGACAAAAAGACAACACTAACTGGGAAGGACATAATTAGCGTGTATGCATCTGAGTGTCTTTTGGTCAGCATGTTGTATTACCAACAGACTCAATCAGGATGATACTAGTCAATCACTGAAATTTGAAGCATTAAATCCACTGTTTTCTTAAACGGGGATGTGTACTTTTCACCTTTGAATCGATGGTACTGAACGGTACTAATTGTTGGTACTTTTGTGTGTGTTTATGTTTTAATAAATGTTAATTTGTTACTTGTTTTTACTTAACATTTAAAAATGAGCTGAAAGTAACAATGATGTCAGGTTTTTATATAATGTTTTCATACACTTCTAAGGCTCATTTGCAAGTATTATATAGTAGATTTTGCAAGCAGTTGCAATTCCAAGATATTACATTAAAGTAGTGCATAGGCTACGATGTGTTGACATAGCCAGGGAGTAGTCATCACATGGACAAAGATAAGATTTTCTGGAGGAAAGTTCTGTGGTGAGATGAAACACAAATTGAGCTGTTTGGCCACAATACCCAGCAATATATTTGGAGGAGAAAATGTGAGGCCTTTAATCCCAGGAACACCATTCCTACCGTCCAGCATGGTGGTGGTAGTATTATGCCCTGGGCCTGTTTTGCTGCCAATGGAACTGATGCTTTACAGAGAGTAAATGGGACAATGAAAAAGTAGGATTACCTCCAAATTCTTCAGGACAACCTAAAATCATCAGCCCGGAGGTTGGGTCTTGGGCGCAGTTGGGTGTTCCAACAGGACAATGACCCCAAACACACGTCAAAAGTGGTAAAGGAATGGCTAAATCAGGCTGGAATTAAGGTTTTAAAACGGCCTTCCAAAAGTCCTGACTTAAACATGTGAACGATGCTGAAGAAACAAGTCCATGTCAGAAAACCAACAAATTTAGCTGAACTGCACCAATTTTGTCAAGAGGAGTGGTCAAAAATTCAACCAGAAGCTTGTGGATGGCTACCAAAAGCGCCTTATTGCAGTGAAACTTGCCAAGGGACATGTAACCAAATATTAACATTGCTGTATGTATACTTTTGACCCAGCAGATTTGGTCACATTGTCAATAGACCCATAATAAATTCATAAAAGAACTAAACTTCATGAATTTTTTTTTGTGACCAACAAGTATGTGGTCCAATCACTCTATCACAAAAAAATAAGAGTTGTAGAAATAATTTGAAACTCAAGACAGCCATGACATTATGTTCTTTACAAGTGTATGTCAACTTTTAAACACAACTGTATACTGTAAGCGTTACATTTGTACTGGGAAGTTGGAATTTCCTATTTCCTAGTTTCAAGTACTGGACTCGAAAAGACAGAGTCCTCAGCTCCAACAATGGCGGCTCTGAGCATAAACCATAATAGAAGCTTCTGTAATAACCGTTAGCACCGCTGACAATTTTTTGTCGCACCAAAGCAGCCACATACGATGTAATGTTGGACGATTATATATGGGAGTGTTACTGTAGTGTAAATGTAATTATTTCATGCGTTGTACACGTTCTACATCACTAGCAATAGATGCATGGTTCTGTGTCCTTTCTGTACCGTTTGAAGGTTGCAGAAAGACAGCATATGTTTCCATATGTTGTTTATATTCAGATAAGGCAAGCGCAAGAATAGCTTGCGTGGATGTGGACATTTTGATTTCCGACTTTGTAACTGGAGCGCTCATAACTCAGCTGTAACGTCATTCCAACTTCTGAGGTCAATGGAACACACCATTGTTACACACCAGCTGTTTGAGTGATATCTGCATTTTTAATTGTAGTTTTCATTACAGAGACATTGAAATATGGTGATTTGATTTTACGTGAATCGATACCTGGTAGTGCTGACGGATTGTAAGATAAGGCACTATTTATGGGGTATTTTCACAAACAGTGATGTGAAGTTACCAGTGCTAATTTGGCTGGATGTTAGCATGCTGCTAAAATGTGAGGCTATATTCACAATTTATTTTTAATTTGTTCCCCCAAATGTGACCTTTATGTTTTGTTTCATGTCAATGTTGAATTTTTTCTGAAACCGATTTTCTCATCTCCAACACAGGCCTCTATCATATGCGGTCACACACCCAATGCCACGCCAAGGTGACTGCAGTCTGAAGGCTCAGTTCGTGTTAATCCGATTTATACCTCAATGAAAGGTAATAAACGTCACGATTCTTCGCCAAAATGGACGTGGCACAAAAAGATATGGCGGACAAAGGAGCAAGAAACAATCAGTGGCGAAAAGAAAGATGTTTTACAACTCATTAATGGCCCACCACTTCTGGGCTCTAACTACACATCCACACACTTCTCGGAACAGATGTCACACAATTTTTGCCCTCTTCCCTCCTAATATTGCACGTGACCTAATTAAGTTAGGACAATGTTGACTAGGGTTGCAAAAGATTCTTGAAACTGCCAAAAATTAACATACGGGTCACTTTGTGGATGCATTTTGTTCACACAAGATGAAAATAGAAATCACATTTTTTTGTAATATGAACAACAGAATAAAATAACTGGCCATCATGTCCTGCAGTGTAAATGTCGTTTAATTATGTTATTTTTCAATGAATTAATTAGGTAGCAGTGCTGGGAGACTGTCCCTGCCAGTTGTTAGCATATGGCACAATTATGCGGCTTGTACACAACTAAATTACATTTCTTGGTACCTGTGAAGTAAGACAAGTGGCAGTACACTCGAGTGAGGCCTTATTTTGAAGTGAATTATATTTATATAGCGCTTTTCTCTAGTGACTCAAAGCGCTTTTACATAGTGAAACTCAATATCTAAGTTACATTTAAACCAGTGTGGGTGGCACTGGGAGCAGGTGGGTAAAGTGTCTTGCCCAAGGACACAACGGCAGTGACTAGGATGGCGGAAGCGGGGATCGAACCTGGAACCCTCAAGTTGCTGGCACGGCCACTTAACCAACCGAGCTATACCGCCCCATTTTTTCATTTATTTTAAGTCAGTCAGCCCTGTGAACACAACCCAAGAAGATTGAGTTCAGTCTACCCAGAAAATCTTAAACACCCTCAATCAGTTCACACCTAAACAATCTTCAAATCATCAAGAACACACTTTATCAGAACATTATCAACACACACGTACACAAACAATCACACACTGCATGCCTCAGCGAGCCTCGCACACTCCAAACGAAGGAAATCATTGAAACAACAATATTTCATCTGCTGCAGTCGCGTTCACCTTTGCCAGTCATGATCCAAATAGCGGCTAATTGATTAGCTGCTGGAATGCAAAAGGGCTGAAAAGGTCAAGGTATGGCAACATGCAAAGGACAAACACCACAGGCAGCAAAGAAAGGTCATGGCCTCTATGGCTTTTTTTTTTTACTTAGAAGAAAAGAGGAAAGTGTAAGAGGAAAGGCAAGGGAGGCACAGTGTGAGTAATTTGGGGGCAGACGGCTGACTTTAAGCACTCCAGCTGTGCTGCACAACAAGCCCAGTGCACTCAAGGGCCGTGTTAAGAAAAAAATAATTTGATAGCAAATAACTGCCATGCATTATCATCATGTGAGGGGAATTCATTAGTAACATTTCAACATTCAACAGTCATGCAAGTATAAATTAGGGCTGTCAAAGTTAACACATTAACTATAAGTTAGAATGTATATCGTTAAGGTTGTATTAACACGATACCTTTATCGGTATGTATCGATACTCTTATCGGTACTTCATGTAATTGGTATAATTAAAGATGTGGAAAAAATGCATTTTTTATTGTTTTGTATCAGCACTAGAGGTTGTACACCTGCAGGACGTGATGTAACATCGCGCAGGAGAGAAGTCTTTTATCAACACCTGTTTTTTTAAGTCTTGAACAAGTCTACTACTAAGTATACTAATGCAGTTATGTCGTCTTGTCAAGAGCACATTTATCCATCACTGTGTTTCTATTCGTTACAATTACACCTTATTTGATATTTCATATCACATCTATTATAAAAAATGTATGTAATCAATTAGCGTGTTATGTTGGTGTGCATGTTTTAACAATATAAATAGTTTTGTATAGTGTTGTTCCGATACCAATATTTTAGTACAGGTACCAACATGTATTTCGATAATTTTCTATACTTTTCAGTACTTTTCTAAATAAGGGGGACCACAAAAAATGGCATTATTGGCTTTATTTTAACAAAAAATCTTACAGTACATTGAAAATATGTTTCTTATTGCAATTAAAGAACAATTTTGTCCTTAAATAAAATAGCGAACAAACAAGACAACTTGTCTTTAAGTAGTAAGTATTTAAGTAAACAAATGCTTCTAGTTTAGCTGCTGACATATGCTGTAACACATTGTGTCAGTTCTCATTCTATTTTGTCAAAATTATGAGGGACAAGCTGTAAAAATGGATTATTAATCCACTTGTTCATTTACTGTTAATATCTGCTTACTTTCTCTTTTAGCATGTTCTATCTACACTTCTGTTAAAATGTAATCATCACTTATTCTTCTGTTTGACACTTTACATTAGTTTTGGATGATATCACAAATGTAGGTAGCGATCCGATACCAAGTAGTTACAGGATCATACATTGGTCATATTCAAAGTCCTCATGTGTCCAGGGACATATTTCCTGAGTTTATAAACATAATATGAATTTTAAAAAAAGGAAAAAAGATTTTGTGATGGTAAAAAAGATCAATGCAATCATAGTAGTATCGACTAGATACGCTATTGTACTTGATATCATTACAGTGGATGTCAGGTGTAGATCCACCCATGGCATTTGTTTACATTCAGGGTGCTAGCTTTCTGTTAGCGGTTAGCTATCGTATCCTCCTACGGTGTGTAGTGAAACATGTTTAGCTATTCCTCGTCCTGCAGGGATGATACTTGTAAGAAACATACTTTATTTGTCTTCATGGAGGCGATGATTAGTGATTTAGAAGTAGCTAAAACACTGCAGACTGTGAATGGACATTCGCCGCTAGCTAGCTAGCCATGTCTTAAAGCACCTCTTCCTGAGGGCGTTTCAGTGTTTTAACTTCAACTTTATCGTCAGTTTTTAGGCCAAAATGTGTCCGTTCTCCCTTTTCTGTCTATACACTGTCTGCTTGTAAGTACTCTGTGATTGTGCACTGCCGAACATGCTTGTCTGCTCGTAAAGCAGCAATGTCATGACGTGACGACGTGGCGTCATGCCCGGGAACCGGTACTTTTCAAACAGAGTATAGTACCGTTTTTGATGTATTAGTACTGCGATACTATACCAGTACCTGTATACCGTACAACCCTAGTTTTGTGTTTATGTTGCACATCGATGTATTTGAGTGACGGACCGGAGGTTGACAGCTACCGACCTATACATGTGTCTGTTTTGTGTGAGCAATGAAAGTAAAAAATCAATCAATGTCAATCAATGTTTATTTATATAGCCCTAAATCACAAGTGTCTCAAAAGGCTGCACAAGCCAAAAAAGACTCAGTGATCAAGTGTAATGCTCAATCGTCTGTCAGCGGATTCTATCCTGCGTCAAATCAACTTTATCGTTTATTGTATTACTTTAATATGTCACTTATTTGAGTGGATTGTTATTAGCCTGTGGATTACAGGATGGCAAGGAGGACGGTTGATGAAGCGCTGTAGCGGCGCTCAGGAGTAAAGGGGTGTTCACTTGAAACTGTATATTCACATTCAGGACACATTTATATATGATTTATATCCACATACGAAAGAGGCCTGGGTCAAATATGAACAGTTCGTAATTGCACTGTTTACAAAAACATGAAAAAAATCTGATAGAGGTTGCATTTGGGCAAAAAAAAAAAAATCTGAAATGACCTGCAATGTGAACAAGGCTCTTGGAAATACCAGGTCCAAAGTCATGGCAAGTCGTTCTACAGACAAGAACATACTATTTTCCGCCGTGATCTGTCTTCACCAACGCAAATGCCTGCTGTGTGTTTGCATTCAGAGAAGTGGGCGGAGCTTCACTTCTGTGTTTAGATTACAGTTAAGGCGCATTAATAACATAATATGTAGATTGTTACTGTAACTGGTAAAATGGCATAATAGCTCAGCATAAATGTAAGACAGTAGGCAGTCAGTTTTTTTGCAGTCAGGTCTGTCTTCAAAACATGTCAAGACGACACCTCTCAAACCAATCACACACTTTCAGCTTCAAAATAAAAGTGCTACACTTTACATCCAGTCTAACTACATTAACAAAACAAAAATGTCTTACATTACCATCATACTTAGTCAAAATGTTTTGTAATGTAATCTGTGATATTTCTACCCAAATAAATGGGTATTTGTGTGGCAGGCTGAAAAAAAGTGCATATCATTTTATAACCTGTTCTGGTTGGTAGTCCTCAATTACAGAATGTTTAGCCGGCCAAATATAACACATTATTAATAAATAGAGAAGGTTAAGACATTAGCATGCAGCAACATGAAAAACATGAATTTGTTAAACTTATGTTCAAAATATGCATGCATTTATTCAGATAGAAATTCACATAATATGTTCAACATATTTGACATTCAAAGCATGATCGTAACAATTCACCTTTTGTTGTATTAATGTGTGAAACATGGTACAGCACCACTTAATGATAAATAATTATATGCATCTGTGATTAATCGCAATTAATTTTGAGTTAACAATGAACAATTTGATTAATCACAATTCAACGTTATTCAGCGAGTTTTATATGAATGGCGCTTGACAGCGTCATACTTGCCAACCCTAACGATTTTTCCGGGAGACAACCGAATTTCGGGGCAACCGTTCTCTCGAATGTCTGCCGATTTTTACCCAAGCAACAATATTAAGGGCGTGCCATGATGGCACTGCCTTTAGCGCCCTCTACAACCTGTACAAACAGCGTGCCAGCCCAGTCACATGTTGTATTTGGCTTCTATACACACACGTAAGTGACTGCAAGACATACTTGATCAACAGCCACACAGGTCTCACTGAGGGTAGCCGTATAAACAACTTTAACACTGTTACAAATATGCGCCACACTGTGAACCCACACCAAACAAGAATGACAAACACATTTCGGGAGAACATCCGCACCGTAACACAACATAAACACAACAGAACAAATACCCAAAATCCCATGCAGCCCTAACTCTTCTGGGCTGCAATATACACCCCCCGCCCCTCCGTGCGTCGGTTGAGTTGGGCGGGGTTGAGGGGGGGGGGCAGGGTTTGGTGGTAGCGGGGGCGTAAATTGCAAACCATACAAACGCTGTTTGTATGGTGAAAAAGCGGACACGACGACAGGTTGTAGAGGACGTTAAAGGCAGTGCAATCACGGCATGCCCTTAATATTGTTTTACGGGTGAAAATCGGGACAAATTCGGGAGAACGGTTGCCCCGGGAGATTGTCGGGAGGGGCACTGAAATTCGGGAGTCTCCCGGAAAAATCGGGAGGGTTGGCAAGTATGTTGCTAGGGCGGGATAGCCATTCATCCATCCATCCATTTTCTACCGCTTATTCCCTTCGGGGTCGCGGGGGGCGCTGGAGCCTATCTCAGCTACAATCGGGCGGAAGGCGGGGTACACCCTGGACAAGTCGCCACCTCATCGCAGGGCAGATAAAGAAGGTGAATTCATTAAAAAGTGCATGTTAGATTTTTTTAAGAAATCTTTTCTTGCGGCCCAGCCTCACCCAGTTTCTGCATCCAGTGGCCCCTAGGTAAATTGAGTTTGAAACCCCTGTTTTAAACGTTCGACATCCGGAGTATGAATATAAGTTCATCACTGTATAGTAAAAATAAAATAAAGCAAAACTACTGAGCCTTGAAAGACGGTTTGGTTGTTTCCATGCTAATCCTTAGCAATTATTTCTTCTGTTATGGTTTTCATCAAATGTGTCCTCTTTGATATTACAGGGGGCTTAATTTTGTGTTTTTGAAAGAAAGAAACGATCCGTGAGCTGGTACGTTGCATGATGTCATACAGCATCCAAGGTTGCTTTCAAGTTTGGAGTATAATATTTTGTTCTCTGCAGAAAAAATACCAGAAATACTTCCATAGCACCAAAAAATAAATATTTTGTGTCTCTTTAGTAAAACAAAAAATGACTATTAAACTCCTGCTCAGGGGTTGATTTATAGAAGGGTGAGCATGTAGCAGTGTTTACATCATAAATTAAGCCGACATCATACATTAGCAATGTAAATAGCCGTAAATCCACAGTTTAGCGGCATTTAAAACATCTGCATTGTCTGCTACTGAAGTGAGAGCTATTCTGATGTGCAAGTATTACATTTATCACCATTGCTGCTTTTAAGATGGTGTCTGCATCAACTCTATCCTCTATTCCCCCTTAGAAAAAAAACAAAAAAAGGCAATGAAGTGAATTAGTGGTGACAGCCACATCCTCGCCGGGGCAGCACAGACACTGCTTGTTAACACACGGCGAATGAAACAAGACTAATGTACATTTCAAGGACAAAGAAAAAGTGAATAATTGAAAGAGCCGCTCTCACCAGGACAACGTGTTAAAGAAGCCCGACAAGCACATCGCGTTGCTCTCACTTTTCCAGTCCGTTTCCGCTCTAGTGCCGGGCTGCCCCCTTTGGCACACGGGCATTAGGCATTATTTCACGTAAGCTCCATTTCTCCCTTCCTGTGAGTGCACAGGCTCTATTTTAGGCACAAAGGGGGAGACAGTGTTTATAGTCTTTGATTTACTGATGGGCACCCTCGTAAGACGGGAGTCAATCTGCACCAAACACCTGGCTTAGCGGTCGGCAGTTAACCGACGCCCACCCCATCCCCCTTAGGAGCCTTCTTGCAAGGTTGTTTCGTGTTGCCATTTGTACATTTACCAAAGGGGCTTCTCGTCCTCCCCGAGGGCCTTCCGGAGAGCTCTCCTCTCAGGAAAGACGATGGAGTGGACATGTGAGTGTTGCTTTAACAGAGAAGGACCTGATTTACCAAGATCCAAAATATTGCGTAATCTATGAAACATTGTGTACTATTTATTAGACTAAATTTACACTGCAGGCAAAAGTGGCCCAAATCTAATTTTTTCGAAATCTGACTTTTTCCACCTGACTGTTTCGACAGCAAGTCAAGTGTGATCCTTGTCAGATCCCACTGTTTTTTTTTTTTTTACATGAAAATACATTAAAAGTAATATAATTTATGAATGGATATACACTATATTATTTGGCCACCTGCCTTGACTCACATATGAACTTGAAGTGCCATCCCATTCCGAACCCATAGGGTTCAATATGATGTCAGTCCACCTTTTGCAGCTATTACAGCTTCAACTCTTCTGGGAAGGCTGTCCACAACATTCCGGAGTGTGTCTATAGGAATTTTTGACCATTCTTCCTAAAGCGAATTGGTGAGGTCCCAGAAAAAATCCCAAAAGTATTCAGGTCAGGACTCTGTCCAGGCCAGTCAAGTTCATCCACACCATCTTGTTGGAAGAGGAAGGGGCCCGCTCCAAACTGTTCCCACTAGGTTGGAAGCACAGAGTTGTCCAAAATGTTTTGGTATCCTGGAGCATTCAAAGTTCCTTTCACTGGAACTAAGGGGCCAAGCCCAACTCCTGAAAAACATCCCCACACCATAATTCCTCCTCTACCAAATTTCACACTCGGCACAATGCAGTCCGAAATGTACCGTTCTCCTGGCAACCTCCAAACCCAGACTCATCCATCAGATTGCATTTAGACTGAAGTCACTGAAGTAGATTTCAATCGGATTTGGACTACCTCCTGATGTGGCCTGAATCTGATGCGAAAAGACCATATTTGAAGCACTTTGGAGTCTTTGGACTGCCCAAAAAAATCTGATCTGTGTCTCTTAAGATAAATAAAAAAAAATCAGAAGTGATGTGCATGTTGTAACCATCACACCACTTTTTTATTTTTAACTGCTGGGAGGGAGGCTACACTATTGTGCTCAAGATGAAAAAAAATGCATCCTTCAAAAAGTTTTTGTCATATAGGATATATGTTAGTAATGTATATTCAATGTGGAAAAAAATATCATTAACAAAATAAAAAATGACACCAAAATGCATCAATTGAATTTGTTTTAATCAGCCCCTTAAGTCATCTAGCAGCTATGAAATTATAAAAGGATGTTGCTGAATTGACGGTGTCTAATATTTTCTATTATTGACCGTCCAAATGTGTTGATACGTACACGTAGGACGGAGGATTCTCTGTGTATTTGCAGTGCGAGCACCCCTCTCTCTCAGCTGTGCGAGTAACTGTCAATCTGCACGTCTTTTTCAAAAGGAACTAATCAAAATGCTAAATCGTGCTTCCAAAACAGTGATGAGTAGTGATAAATCACATTGCGTGTGCTGTATATTTGCACTCTCTCTTCCCAGTATTGTGGGCATTTTGATGATCAGCATACATTTTGCATAATAATGAAGACAGACACACAATGGATTGCACGCCTTATTCTGCTCAGACGCAATCTACTTTGCACATGTTTAAAAGATCAGCTTTGTGTGCACTATAATTTTTGAAGGTGTTTAGTGAATCGGACCGTTAGTGATGTATAAACGATGCATGCAAAGAACATAGAAACAGGGAGTCACAGCCAAATTAGCTTGGCTGACTGTAACATAATCTGACACCATCTGCTTGGCTTGCATTTCCTTTGTCGTTTTCATACTGTTTGCTGCATGTTTTTTTTTTTAAATAAATGTGTTTTAGTCGAGCCCCTGGAGCGACATACTGTATGCTGATATGTGTATATTTCCTAAAGTGTCTGAGTTGCAGATCAAGGTGTGCTGTAATATATGTGATACATCATAATAGGACCTCGCTGTGCTGCTTTAATAAAGTTCCGGAGGAGGGTGAGGAGGAGGGCTTCTGATGGTCATTCACTGCCACGAGCCATCAATCAGACAAGAAGTGTTGCGAGAGTCTTGATTGATTCTTTGTGTCACCGCGATGTGATCACAGTTCGATTTCGGTGCAGACTGACGGCCTGTGGGAAGTTAGCCAATATGGTGCCTGCCAAGCTATAATTAGCACCACTGTTATTATCTGGAACCCACATAGCATCACTTGTTTCCATATTTAAAGGCCATATGACATTATTCTAACTTTATTCTAAAATAGTTTTTTTTGTTGTTGGTTTGTTTTTACAAATTCTAGGTTTTCTGTTTTAATTTCAAGAATTCCGGTTTTACCATTTACACCTAAACCTTTTCCACTAAGGCCACTTTGAAACATTTTGTACACTAAATATACTACAACGAAGTCAATATGTACACCAGTACAAGCTAAACAATTTTGAGGAAGAAAAAAAATATATATCTTAGCTTTTGTGTTTATAGGTGATTTATTTAATTTTCAGAACAAGACAAGTCCAATAAAAAAAATGGCAGTGGGCCAAACTTTAGTTTTTCCTGTTTTACCAACATAGAGTTTATGCCCATTAAAGTTCTGTTTGCAACATTTACACAGATGCCTGGAGGGCGCTAACTTGTATTTTGCACAGTTTATCCCACCGTCTTATGGCTTTTAGTGCATAATGACGTAACTACGTAAGTACCTAACACATGCATGCACTTTAGCTTTGCATGTTGTTAGCTAACATAAGCGATTTGGATAGTTTGTGGTAGCTATCATTGAATGTATATTCTATCATAACAACAACATGGCTGCTAATTGTTTGTTTTTGTATGTGTGCAGGGGCTCCCTGCGTGTAAGTGTGGATGAGACATGGTGAGTGACCGCAGTAAATACACATTATTTTATTTGGGCCGCTGAAAAATTATGACCTTTATTGTGACGTTGATTTGATCTTTGAAATTTGGTCATTTCCCAACTAACAACGTGGATCCAACGCTAGACATAAACGTTGTCTCAATTTATGAATACAACTATTTTGCAACATTGTTTCAAAGTATGTTTTAAAGGACATGTATATATGTATAATCAATGTTGTATCAATGGCTTGTGCTTGCTGGGTGCCCTCTTCCCCTGGCCTCTTGTATAAACTTCTTAAAAGTTTTTAAGCTGTGTAACGTTTTGCGGCTCTGTACTACTTTTCTTTTAGTGGAAGAGGTGGCAAAGTCTTTTTTTGATAGTGAGTGTTTTGCAAACCCCTGTGCTGGGTTAACCTATTTGATGAAAAAAAAATAAATGTTGAAACGTACAGCTTCCACATATGTAGCTGACTTATAGTTCCAGTGAATTTTGGCAGAATTTTAAGATGTGTAGAAAAGCCTGCTTTTTAATTTTTTTTCCCCCCATAAAGCTATGCTCTCAAATTGGTGGGTCAAATACAGTATCAGGATTGGAGCCTGCTGCTTAATTTGACTCAACACGGGGAACCTTACCTGGCCCGGACACGGAAAGGATTGACAGATTGATGGCTTTTTTCATGAGGAAGGAAGTTTTTTTTTCAAGACATCACGAAAACACAGATTTTAAAAAAAAATCACAGTTTGAGCACCTCTTCTCTCAAAAGCGGTGCGAACAAGTGAGGGAGACCATTGGTGTTTCTGATGTTTGAAGCTCATAAACAGACTCCGGGGACAAAACATTGCGAAAAAGTCACGTTTTGCATAATAGGGAGATTTCATTTAGGAAAAGCTGTTTGCTTGATTGCAAAGTAATAATGAGTCATTCCAGTTTATGACCATTTGTCCTGATTGGTCGTAGAGCAGGAAGTAATTCAAGCACAACGATCCTATTTATCTGTTTTCATCGACTCTACAATAGATAATGAACGACGGAAAAATTTAAAATGCAGACATCAAACAGCAAAGTGCACCAATTCCACAAAGGAAGGCAATGGCATGTAATTATTTCCTCAATGGCCGACTGTGTGTTTATCAGAATGGTAATGTATGCATAATAACAGGCTCCACAACGCCTGCAAGAATGTCAAGGCTTTCGACGTGTCAATCAAGCCCCAGAATAGAATGACAAATAATTATGCACCGCTGTCTTAGGAAATGACACACCACCATCCTTGTAAGCCCCCAAGCTCCCACATGGAAGACCAGAATATGGTGCGGAAGTACACCTTATATGCCAGGACTGAGCGTGAGGAAAGCCAACATGGCGTGCAAAAAGACAGACGATGGTTTGAATGCACTGAGTGTGGCAGCTGACACTATCATGAACTTAACACGCGAAGTCCCAGAGAAGGGTCAATTGACATTTTTACCTAGAAAACACACAAGAGGGTCATTTGACCCCTAGTCCCCCCTGTGGACACTCCTTTTGTTATGAAAATGTGGCTGTTAGTGGCACACGGCAGGGGGCCACTTGAGCCTGTGTGGGGGAGGGGACCTTACAGCTCAAGCTTTAGTTCTGAGGTAGGTTGTGTGTGTTTTTGCAAGGATCAACAGAATGAAGGGATCAACACTCTGACATTTATTGTTAAAAAAAATACAAAACAAAACATATTTACAAAGAATGAAAAAGCAACTGTTTTCCCAGTTTTGGTGTGGAGGGTTGTTGCAGAAGCAATTGTTATTTTTGTGTGCCAAAAATAGTTTAAAAAAAAAAATTTACAAAGAAAAAAGCATATTTACAAAGAATGAAAAACCATGTCCATGTAAACGTGACTGACATACATTTGAGCAGTCACTCACAATCCTGGCACTGCCATTGCTCCTTTCGGCATTTCCCACATGTATAATTTTTCTGTCTACCTAGACAAACTGCCCCTAACAGCCTCATTACCATAACAAAATGAGTGATTAGTGTATTCGGGAAAAGCGTCGGGCCAAATGACCCCTCTCTGGGTCTTCTAGGTAGACAGAAAAATGCTGGGACTTCTAGTGTTAATAGTGTCAAATTCTCACTGAGGTCAATTTTCAGGCGCTGATTGTGTGGAATAGTTGAATAATCACATCCTAAATCAGTGAGTGCACTACTTGGCTGCAGCCAGCAGAGGCACTGTTAGTTCAGTCCTATTTCAATCAGTCAATCAAATTGTACTTATATAGCCCTTAATCACAAATGTCTCAAACGCTGCACAAGCCACAATGACACCCTGGGCTCAGATCCCACATGTTAGTTTGCTGTCTAAAGATGACACCCATCTTACCTGCCAACTTTTGCCGTTAAAAATAAAAAGGACATATCCCGAAAATTAAGGACCCCAAAAAAGGGCAGTGCGTGTGGTCGCCACGGTACTGTGCTCTCTAGTAGTTGTTGCGTTATTCTTTGTTTCTTGCATTGAACAAAGGAAGCGTAATCTATCAAATCAAACCGCCTGTGTGTTAAACCAATGGCCAATGAAGCTTATTCTGAAAGAACTGAAGCACTGTTATGGTTTGAGTTTATTTCAAACATGCACACAATTACAACATGGAACATCACAATTTCCAGTTTGTCTTTTTAACACATTCAAAAAGAAGTAAGAAGAAGCAGAACTTATTTAAGCCTACCCCTTTTCCATTATATAGCGATGGCTAACAATTTTGTTCACTTCCTGTTCTCAATTTATTCACAATTTACTCCATGAAAAATACAATTTAAATTAATAATCAATAGTGAAGTATGTTTGTATTTGTGAGATGAATACGATTGTCAAAATTGTTTAAAATGGTTCTTCTTGTTTTTTTGTAAACACTTCGAGTTTGAACCGTTTCCTGAACTGCATTATATTAATACATTATTTGATTTCTTTACTTAGTCCATTCCACAATCTAATTCCACATACTTATATATGCAAGGTCTTACGTGTTGTACGTGCATACAAATGCTTCAAGTTACGTTTTTCTCTGAGGTTATATTTCTCCTATTTCGTTGAGAAGAATTGTTGTACGTTCTTGGGTAACAGGTTGTTTGCTTTGTGCATAATTCACTTTATCATGGAATTTCAATATTTTCAATATGTGCTTTTATTTTGAAGCCTGATTTACGGGCTACAGCAGAGATGCCCAAAAGTTTTGCCTACCAGGGGCCAAAGTGAAAATGTGCCAATAGGCCGCCGGTCAAAGACATGGATTTTAAGTAGGGGTGTCCCAATACAATTATTTTCACTTCCAACACAAAACTGACCCATATTGGAGCCTTGAATGTTTTCTGATACCGATATTGATCTGGTACAATATCAGCAGGAATCACACATACTTGTGTTATTTGATAGTGTGGAATGTTATAAAATGTGTTATCAAGTAGACTATAATTTAAATTGCTTATCATTACATAATTTCAATATTGTTGTGTATTCTCAATCCTGTGTAATTTTAATTGTGGATGTTAGATTCGCCATAAAAGGACTGCAAATGGAAATTAGCATGGTGCTAAATCTGGTGCGGCCATCTTCTAAATGTAACTGCACATTGTCCTTCAAATAGACAAATACAAGCAAGTGGGGTTTTTTTGTTTGTATTTTAAAGAGAACAATGGTATTAAGAACACTAACCTATTTATTGTTAATCGTCTGGAATGTACTGTGGTCGAAATAAAAAAAATTAGCTCAGGACGCAGTAAGTTGAATGACGCGGACACGTTTGTCACCGGATACTTTCAAATATGCTTTGTATGTGTATGTGTAAACAATATGCAACTATAATTATTTGATACTTGTTTATACCAACAAATGTGCTGTTGTAGACTGCGATATTGGTCGGAGAAAGAAACCTCTTATGTATGTCTAAGTTGCGTGCTTAGCTGTTGTGTAGCTGCCAGCTCCTAGTAGCCTACAGCCTACCATGTTTACCTTTTGTAAATTACTTGACTAAAATACAAGAAAAGACCAAACTTGTGTGTTTTTGGAGGACTTTTAGCAGTTAACTGGCCTTCCAGTTTTGCACAAGTAGAAATGCTGAGGACTACTTTTATCGGTCGATACCATCCAATACTTGTTTTTGGCTGCTATCACACCGATGTCCTACATCAATATCGGATTTTAAGTGTGAAACACAAATAGCCTAACCAAAACCACGCGGTGGGCCAAATTTTACCCACAGGCCCCACGTTTCGGCACCCCTGAGGGACACAGATGTTTAGTATTGCGGAGCAGAGAGAATGTTTATTTTTTTTTGTGCTGTCAAATGGTGCATTTATCAAATCAGATTAATCACACTTTTAAATTGTGATTACTTGCAATCAATCACAGTAAATTACTTGTCTGTATACTTTAAATTATCCATCCATACATTTTTTACCGCTTATCTTTTCGGGGCGCAGGGGGTGCTGGAGCCTATCTCAGCTGCATTCGGGCGGTAGGCGGGGTACACCCTGGACAAGTTGTCACCTCATCGCAGGGCCAACACAGATAGACAGACAACATTCAAACTCACATTCATACACTAGGGCCAATTTAATTAGCTTTCAAAAATATATATATATTGTCAGAATGTCTATGTATTTTTGGACTAAATTAAGCATTTTTTGATCATAAAAAATGCCTAAATTAACTAAAGATATCTCTGTACAGTAATATTGGCCACTAGATGAGACCAAATTAATCAGAACCGGCTGTTCAGTATCATGGCCACTAATTGGCTCAGCCTCAGGCAGCATTACTATATTGGATTAAACGAGTGTGAAGGTGACTATGTGGGTGTTATTTCATGTCTAGAGGGCTCTCATTCATTTCAAAAGGTCCGAAAGAGTTTTTTTTTTTTTTTTTCATGCTCCAACTATGTGAAAATATTCGATTAATAATTAAGAAGTCCTACTTCTTGGAAACTAATTTACCTTGGCCAGGCCCGGACCCAATAACCAGCAATAAACGAGGGTTTACTGTACTTAAATGCATTATTTGCTTGAAACTCTGCAACAGTTTTATGTGACTGTACAACAACCCAGGTAACCAACCGCAATTAAAGTAAAGGAATGCGTGGGTTAAAACACATTGGGTCATTACTTTGCATTGATACATGATTAATGGGATTGTTTTGTGATTAATCGCATCAAAATACAGGAAAATACATGATAATGTCAGGGCGGAGGGAGAGAAGAACGCAATATTTTCAGTTCAGTTCAGTTCAGTTCCAGTTTATTTCGAGCATGCATACGATACAATGTAATGCATCACACAGTTCCAGTTGTTTCATTACAGCACGTCCGAAAAGGAGTAGGAAGAAGCAGAGCTTATTCTACCCCTTGTCATACCATAGCAATTTTATCCAATTTCCTTGTTCTCTGTAACAGAAGAGTGAACAAATAAATAATAAATAAATAATATACCATAGTAAACATACAAATATTAAATACATAAATATTTGTCTCAATTTAAAAAAAAGGGTTAAAGATGTTCATCATAATTCTTGTTAACACTTGTAGTTTGAACAGTCTCTTAAACTGAATCATATCGGTGCTTGGTTTGATTTATTTGGTTAATCTGTTCCATAATTCAATTCCACATACTGATATACTAAAAGTTTTAAGTGTTGTACGAGCATACGAATGTTTTAAAATTAGATTTTCCTCTAAGGTTATATTTCTCCTCATTTGTTGAGAAGAATTGTTGTACATTCTTGGTAGCAGGTTATAGTTTGCTTTCTACATAATTTTATAATTTTAATATGGGTGCTTCCTGGGAATAACAGGATGGTTGACAGCTATGGCATCCATGCAGACACTCGTCCATGTTGCATTATTCTACCAAATACAACACATTGAAACAGGAGTTCAGAACATTCCAAGAACCGAAAATAATATCTTCAAAACATTTCCCACTGCCACCATGTTTTTTTATGACCAGAACATCAACGCAGAGCCAAGAGCAACGTCAAAACAACCGTCGTCCCGGAAATCCCGCGCACAAGAGCATTTGTGTCGTGCAGGTTTTTTGGCTCCGTGCCATGACGAGGCAGGGACACATCATGTTTATTTGTTCTATTTTTTTTGCCCTTCTGCCCGAGGTTGAAACTTTAACAGAGTTATGAAGGACAACAAAGAGTTCATGCCAAAGAGCAGAGCCGCGATTGCATTAAAAACGTATGAGCGCCTGTCCGGCTGATTCCTCTGTGCCTCATCTGTTATGGCAACAAAGGGGGCTGTGGCTGTCACTCAGCGGCTCCAAAGGACAATGGCGGCAAAGTCTCACCAGTGTTAAATCTTTAAACACTCAGGTCACCTGCACAGTTCTAACACAATTAATGCCACGAGCCAGAGGGGGAAACAGGACACTGTCTCAGTCGGCATGAACCAATGTCACTGCGCCGAATTAACCAAGCGGAATTGTCTTACAATAATCAATTCTTAATTTCATGCAGAGTGCCCAAGATTAATCTGTGCTGCAAACAGAAGTGAAGTGAGCTTTGATTGTGGGCATTGCTTGTAAGGTGTAATGGAAAACTGAAAACTAATGGGGGGTGATGCTAGGATTTAAAGGGGACCTATTATTAAAAAAACTAAAAACTTTTCGAACCTATTGGTACCTGTACTTTTTAAATGTTCTTGTAATCAGACAATATTTTCAGTATATTAGATGAAATAAAAAATAAAAAATCCATCTAATATACCGAAAATATTGTCTGATAACAAGAACATTTGAAAAGTATATGAATAAGAAGACTTAATGAACCTTTTTGAGCAACTATTGGTACCTGCTTTTGTTTTTGGGATCTGCATAAGTATGCGTGAAAAAAAGGAAATCAAACCATGGAGGCAATCTTGCCCAATTTGTGACGTTTTTCCTAAGTGTGCCGTAGGCAAAGATCTCCAAATATGGAGATTGTAGAGATTTACCCGAAGTACTTTGTGCAATTCCGCCATTGTGGATAAGCAACAAGCTCCTTTTTCGCTATCCTTTGTAGTGGGGCAGACTGGATCATACATTCACATGAATCGGCCGCTGTTGCCATTTTTAACATAAATTAGCGTAAAGTTTTAACTTATAAATGTTTTCAAAATTTTAACAAAAGACTAAATACGTACCTTTTTAATCAGGCTTTTTACTGATCATGTTAAAAGGGGGACTGCACTTTTTGGGGAATTTTGCCTATCGTTCACAATCATCATCAAAGACATTTTTTTGATATGCATTCTAACTCGTAAATAAACTAAAATAAACCTCTGCTTACAATGGAGCCAATGTGAGGTCCACCATTCCGCCTATAAAACCCAATAAATAAACATCCAACAAGTGCTAACAGTTCCCCATTTACATTTTGTGACTTGAATATTAACCAAGTATTAGTGATATTGTTGTTATAAGCGCTAACACAGACAAACTATTTATAGCTGCGCCTTTATCACAAACTTGGGTGGCTATCATCAATCAATCATCAATTAAAATATTATTCATTTAACCCTTAATGACAAGTGTCTCAAAGGGCTGCACAAGCCACAACGACATTCTCAGCTCAGATCCCACATCAGGGCAAGAAAAAAACTTAACCCAATGGGATACAATGAGAAACTTTGAAGGGGACCCCTCCACTTCCACCCCGGGCAACCGGTGCAATGGACGTCGAGTGGATCTAGTTAATAGTGTGAGAGTTCCGTCCATAGTGGGGCCAGCTGGGGATCATCTTGAGTGGAGACAAGTCAGGCTATGTTGACTCGATCGACTGATCTGCTGCTTCCCCGTTTTTTTGCCCGTCAAACGTTATTCTGGATCATAAATCATGCCTCTCACCTGGATAGTAGAAGGACGAGGGTGTATTAAAACAATTTGGTGCACTTTGACAGCCAATTTAGACCCGGAAAAAACCCAAAAAGACGCTTGGTTCCACCCTCCTTTTCTTCGCGAGGAGCATTAAGGTGCCGATTGCTAGGATGCTCATATATTCCCTTTTAGATAAGGAATGACTTATAGATAGTACTTTATTGATTATCCTGAAGGAATCAATAAAGTACTATCTATCTATAAGTCATTCCTTATCTAAAAGGGAATATATGAACATCCTAGCAATCGGCACCTAAATGACAGCAGACATTGTACAGTAAGTAATGTATTATTATGTATGTTGGCTCTCATGAAGTCTGCAGTGAGTAATAATTAAAACTTACATTTAAAGTACCAATGATTGTCACACACACACTAGGTGTGGTTAGATTATCCTCTGCATTTGACCCATCACCCTCACCCCCTGGTAGGTGAGGGGAGCAGTGAGCAGCAGCGGTGGCTGCGCCCGGGAATATGTTTTGATGTTTTAACCCCCAATTCCAATGCTTGATGCTGACTCACCAAGCAGGGAGGTATGGGTCCCATTTGTATAGTCTTTGGTATGACTCGGCCGGGGTTTGAACTCCTTGACCTACCGATCTCAAGGGGGACACTCTAACCGCTAGGCCACTGACACTCTAACCGCTAGGCCACTGAGCAGGTCAGTGATGTTAAAAAAAAAGTGAACCGTACATGCTTAAAATTGGCAAAATGTGTAAAGAATTAAATATTATTAATGTGCATGTTACTACATTACAAATGTATATACAACTTTAATGGAGGTATTTCGATGTTTTTTGAGGACTTTATAAGCAGAATAGAGCGGACTTTTCATTACATTTATTTAATATTTAGAATGCCTTAAAAAATACATTCATGTCTTTCATAATGATTGTGAACTATAGGCACATTTATAAAAAGAGTGCAATTCCCCTTTAAGCTCTTATGTATTTTATTACTATATACTTTTTTTTTTATTGTGTTATTTTAAATTGTATTCATTGCCGTTATTTTCTTAATGTTATGTTTTCATTCCTGTATTAATGTATTATTTAGATCATTGAAATTGTATTTTTACAAATATTTTATCATCTGTTTCATACAATTTTTTAGATGGGGTTAATTTGCGTTATACATCATGTGGACGCCTCAAAGGTTGCATTTTTGTTTTGTTTTGTTATTGCCAATAAATCAAATCAAATCAACTTTATTTATAAAGCACATTTGAAATTTACCACAGGGGTAGCCAAAGTGCTGTACAATGGGCAGGTTAAAAGATAATATGATTACCGAGCAAACACAACAACACAAACAGAACACGATAAAAAATAAATAAATAAAATAAATAAAACATAAAAACAGGTTCACAGCAGGTGTATTATGGGGCGCCATTGCAGGATGGATATCACTCAGTGTTAAAAGCCATGGAATAAAAGTATGTTTTTAAGAGAGATTTAAAAACAGGAGGAGAAGAGGCTTGTTTAACACTCAGAGGTAGGTCGTTCTAGAGCTTGGGAGCAGCAGCGGCGAAAGCTCTGTCACCTCTAAGCTTTAGCCTGTGCTATGTGTGATTGTGTCTATGTATGTTTCCTTCTCTTCTTTAGTTTTTGTGTAAATTACGCTGCGTTTGCCCCTTACTTGTGTATGAATAGTGCTATATTAATAACATTTTTATTTTAATGATATCTGTCAGTAGACTCCCTATGGAAGCGCTGAAGACAACATGGCTGACGGGGAGAAGACGCAGTCAAAGCGTAGGCACGTAAATAGGACCGCCCACAAATCGCTGCAACCTGAAGAGACGGTCAGAAAGCTGCTGGAAAACGATCTGTAAAACATAATCCATGCAAAATTCAAATAACATAACCTCCAATAAATGTAATGTAGACCACAAGGAAGTGTTTTAAATGTGACCCCTTTAAAGTTGTATTTAGAGGAGTAACGGTACGCAATAGGTAATTTTAGATACATTACGGGAGCAAAAAACATAATATTAAAACACATTATTTTTTAAGGTGAAACTGCAAAATGCTAACAATAAATTTATGGCAACGGTGGCTAGTAATAATGTAGCAATATAATATCACAAAGCAGTTACACTTATGTATGGAACATTGTACGATGCCGAGAACTCAGACTATAAATATGTGTACACCCCTATAATTGGAAGGTATTTATCACAAAAATAAATGCAATTGCTTGGGTTAAACTATGCACTACAATCCCTCAAAATCATTTTTCTAAAAAGATGTTAAGCAGTGTGATCCCGTTATGCATTTAAATGACCTCATCTTATAGAGCGGTGTAAGATTCATGAGCTCTGTCAGTGGATTGTCAGAAATATCCAAATCAGATCAGTATCAGCCTCAGTAAAACATTTATTAAGGCTGATTCCTATGCAATGACAATGTTCAGAGCGGCGGGTGTTGCTGATGTGCGCCATATCGTCTTATACAATTCTAATCAGGTTCTCCCCCTCTTGAATGACCTTGATCCGTACACACACACGCGCACACACACACACACACACACACTGGGGTTCAGGACACTGTCTAATCACTGGGGCCAATCTGGTGAAAACAATCACTCAGTAATTGAGTACTTCAGCAGTGGAGTGTATCAAACACACACAGGCTTAGCTTACAGGGACATATTAGTTATTTACCGAGTAATTTCTCTTATCACTTAGACTTCGTAAACAGCCAATGGGGAGCTAATGCAATCTCCGGTGCTGCATTCTCCAGTCTCGGATCGTTGCAAAAACAATAAAAAAAATACAAAATAATAACCCCGGGCCTCAGTGCATTAGCTATGACAAAGTGAGTACTCCACAAGGTGTCGTTTAAAAGGAAGTAGATGTCTTTTGGTGGCGTCTTTATTTTTTGTGTATGATAATAGCTCGTATAGTACAGTTCTGTCTCAACCACCGGTCAGTAGTCAGTAACCTAGTATAACTGAGCCCTTAACTGAACTAGTCAGAGCATGGGACCAAATAAAAATAAGCTATTATGCAAAATATACTTTTTAATGATGTTTTAAAAGTGACATGTGCATCTAGAGCCTGTATGCTCCAAACCTGAGAAAAAAGACAGAAAAGGCTTCACTTCACATCCTAAAATAATGTCAGGGGGAATCTCTGAGACTTTTTTGAAAAATACAGTGATGTGTGGCCTTTATAGACTTTAAATCGTAAATGGTAAATATTATTTCTGTGCATATTACTACATTACAAATGTACTTTCACCATGTATACAAAACCTTAATGGAAGTGTTTCGATGTGTTTTGAGGTCCTTATAGGCAGAATAGAGCGGCTTCCATAGGCTAAATTGTAAGCAGACTTTTGATCGCATTTATTTAATATTTAAAATTCCTTAGAAAATACATCTGTTGTCATGTCTTTCATAATGATTGTGAACTATAGGCACATGTATTTTTTAAAAAAAAGTGCAGTTCCCCTTTAAGCTCTTATGTATTTTATTATTTTAACATTTATTTTTATTTGTATTGTGTTATTTTAAATGTTATTAAATTGTATTCATGACAAAGTGAGTACTCCACAAGGTGTCGTTTAAAATGAAGTAGATGTCTTTTGGTGGCGTCTTTATTTTTTGTGTATGATAATAGCACGTATAGTATAGTTCTGTATCAACCACCGGTTAGTAGTCAGTAACCTAGTATAACTGGGCCTTAACTAACTAGTCAGAGCATGGGACCAGATAAAATAAGCTATTATGCAAAATATACTTTTTAATGATGTTTTAACAGTGATATGTGCATCTAGAGCCTGTATGCTCCAAACCTGAGAAAAAAGACAGAAAAGGCTTCACTACACATTCTAAAATAATGCCAGGGGGAATCTGCGACTTAAAAAAAAAAAATACAGATATATAGATTTTACAATTTGGAATTAAAATGTTTCCAGAAGCTTTTAGACTGACATCATTGTTTTTACATTCTACAATCTATTCTATTGTTTGCTTTAATTTATTCTAAAACTGTGGTATGTGTGCCTCTAGTGGCTCAACCAAGTGGTACGCCAAATAATTATTTAAATGTTTACTGTATATGAAGTATCATTGTTTATGTTTGTGCATTGTGTGTAATGTTACAGTGGCCAAAAATATTATATATACTTGTTCAATAAAACATCTGCCTTGTTTTAATGAGTACTTAGGGCAGACCTGGGCATTCTGCGGCCCGCGGGCCGCATCCGGCCCTTTGTGCGTCCCTGTCCGGCCCGCGTGAGACCAATTATAAATTTCAAAATACATTTAAAAAAGTATCTATGTCGAGTGTGCAATACAACGGTGCTGCTTTTGTTTTGAAAATCGTTATTTGTATTACTTCCGTGTGGACGTATGCGTGATTGTGTGTGAATGTGAACAGCTGCAATCACAAATTACAAAATAAAGTTGAAAAAACATCTATGTCGTGCGCGCAATACAACTGTGCTGCTTTTATTTTGAAAAGTATTATTTATGGGCGTGTGTCCGTGTGTAACCTGCGAGTGAAGGTGCACATGCAGCGACAAGTGATGCACGGTTTACACCCGAGACGCTAAAAAGAGAAAAGTTGATGAGGAATGGCGTGTTTTCAAAAAGACAGGGACTGCAAAGCAACGTCCCCTCTAAGGTGCGTGCCTGCGCAAATGCGCACTGCTCAAGCGTCTGCTGCGCGCAGCAAATATATGCCGCGCACCAAATCAAATCCCATCTGAATTCTAAACAAAATAAACATATTTATTCTATGTAATTTTGCAATGCAACTTTGAGTGACAGTGACAACAAGCGGCTTTAACGGTGTTCGTCAACACCGTTCAATTGAACACCGTTCAATTATTGTAACGTCTATCGAGATGCTTCGAGGACAGGAATTATATCGATCACTTTATTGAGCAAAACTGTTTATATTCGGACATAACCACACCAAAAACATGAGTAAAACAATTATATCTCGAAAAACTAGTCATTTTCTGCCGTACAAACCAGGCCAAAACCAACTTGTCATCTGTCACCAACACGCATACTAAACCACTGGTGCGTTTACGGCCACACAAAAAGTCGGACAACTCAAACACCACACAAAGTTACACTATGACTCCTCAGTCATACGTGTGCTTATTTTACTGTCATTTATTATTAATGTTAATTTATTTATATTAGTCATGGAATGCTGTTACACACACTATGTTGAAGTATTACTATTATTATTAATTATTATTATTATTATTTATCTTACGGTACATATCAAAAATATCATTGAGCAAAATTTAATTGAAATATTGTCGATGTGGCCCTCCAGCAGTGCTCGGGTAGCTCATGCGGCCCCCGGTAAAAATTAATTGCCCACCCCTGACTTAGGGCCTACTGCGCTACTGTAATTAAATGTTGGTCATTGTGGAGAGCCAAGTATTTTCTGAGGTGGTACTTTGTGGAAAAAAGTTTGAGAACCAGTGCTCTATTCTATTCATAATCTAGTCCTATTATTGTATATTTACAACCTACTCTATTTATTTATACCTATTCTATTTGAATTATTATGCAAATAGTATCGTTGTTGTGGTACTCATTGGGCTAATTCTGGAACCTCGGGTACTAAATTTGGTGCCATCTCATTTGTCTGTGTGCCGGTATGACAATGAAGCTGACCTAATATTTTTTCATGAATTCCATATTGTGTTCAAGTTAGACTTTTTACTGTACGTTTTAATTAACATTGACATACAGTATAGTGACGTCACCGTATCTCTGTATATATACGTATATATATATATATATATATATACACATATAATGTTCAAATTTGAGATCACTAAGTACTCTTAGAAATAGGAACGAATGACTTGGCTAGTGTTTTATCAGAGACCATGATAACAGATATGGACCTTCTAGAAGCATTCTAATAGCAGGGATAACATCTGATAATGTGCAATTTAAAGTACTGATAAAATACAAAAAAGTGTGTGGGACACCTATTGCCCTGCTGTGTGCCATTGTGGAGCTTGAATTGCTGTTTGTGTTGGTGATAAAAAAAAAAAAAAATAGTGACGGAATCTTATGCAGGGTGTTGCTGCTTGTTGGTTTGAGTCAACATTACAACAAACCGATTTACAGTAACTATAACATGTCTTTATAAATTCAAACCATCCTACATAAGACACTAATCAGCAACACTGCCCTCCGCCATGCACCGCAATCCCAAGAAAATGGCTTCTTTTCACATAATACAGAGATAAGCTGGCTATCTCCCACTAGTATATGTCAAGTGCCATTAGTTTCGCAGCTATTTCATTTTGCACGGCCAATCCATACTCGGTACCTTCTAATGATAGAGTCACTTAAATGGATAGCTCTTATGGCTCGCTGCTGGAGATAATCTTCAACCAAAGAGCCGTTGTTCTATAAAGGCTCAACCTTGACTTAGAAATGTTGTTGTCGGGCGCAGAAAGGCAAAAGTGAAGGTCGATTACAAAGCAGCAAACAATATATGAAGAGTGTGTATGCACTTTCGATGACTTCTGCATTGAAACCATCATGAAAGAATGTAGTATTTGGAGACAATTAGATTGCAGTTATGAACTGCACTCAAATTGAATAGTTTAAAATACAAAGAGAATATAGTGTACATCAAACACTATTTGAATTATTTAAGAATTTTCACTCATACATAGGTAGAGCCAGATTGTGAAATATCTGTGACATCCATTGAGAACGTTGGCATCAAATGGTATAATACTTAATATGTGCACCCATCTAACCCACCTTGTGCACAAAGATATGATTTTTGAATCCACACAGCAATTGTGGCCGCTCAGTACTACGTTAGTCTTCCATACAACACGCTAGTTCCCCTAAGATGCCTTCACTTATTGCCATATAACTTTTACTAAGTACTCACAACTCACAGAAAAGATGGAGTGCCTACTCGGTAAGACTTTGTGCTGTTTTTTTTTTCATTTCAGATCATCTTTACAAGGGTATATCAATTTACTGGGGTAAAGCAAGCATTTATCCCAATAATTCCGAACGTATCAAAGCAACACTAAATTCGAGAAGAAAAAAGTTCAGGTTTTTTTCTATTTATCAGGCGCAGAAGTATTTTAGAATAAATCAGGAAGTGGCCACACGTCAACCCAACAGACCCATGTTCAAATCTAAGTTGAGGGGACTACTCCACATAAATAATGACAAATGGTGTCAGAAGTGGGATCTTCAGCTGTTTATATATTTTGATTTTGGCCTTGTGTGCATTATCCTTTCAATCCTTTGTTACTGAGCTAATATGTGGAAAAATTTCCCTTGTGGATCAATACAGTTCGTTTAAGTCTAGTCATTCATGCAGTTCCCATTGGGGACAGGTTACTCTCGTAGTCAATGTAAAGCATTTTAAACCCAATCAACCGAGTTTGAAATCTGGGTAAAGGGTACTCCTCCACAAAATTCATTACAAATGGTGTCAAAGGTGGTACCGTCACCAGTGAAGCCATCCATGCAGCTCCCACTTGGGACAGGTTACTCTTGCAGTCAGTGTACATGTTTTCCAATGCAATCAACCTCGGTTGGAATCTGAGTAAAAAGTACTACTCCACAGAATTCATGACAAATGGTGTCAGAAGTGGGATCGTCAGCAGGGAAATCTTCCAAGTAGTTACCACTTGAGATAGGTTATTCTTGTGTTTAGTGTAAAAAATGTTCAACCCAATCAATGTAGGTTGAAATCTGGGTAAAAGTTACTACTCCACAGAATAATGCTCAATTGGTGACAGAAGTAGGATCATCAGCAGTGAAACCATTTAGGATAAGTTACTGTTGAGATCAGTGTAAAGATTTTTAAACCCAATTAACCTGTTATACTCGGGAAAAGGGTACTACCCCACAGAATGTATAACAAATGTCAGAAGTGGCATCGTCAGCATTGAACCCATCCATGGATACTTGGCATAGGTTGCTAATAAGGATTGGTTAAGATTTGCGTAAATGTTTTTTTTTTTTTTACCCAATCAACTGACGTTGAAATCTGGGTAAATGGTACTACTCCATGGTGTTTGTTACAAAATAGGATCGCAAGTCGTAAACATTGAAACATTTACTGGGCAAAAGCAAACATTTAACCCTGATACCTACTAATATACACATATATATACATATATATACATACATATAAACATATACACATACATACATACATACACATATTGTGTGTGGCTCAAGCAAAAATAATGGCAGAGCATCACTATAAATACTAAAAAATGTCATCCATGTTTGTTATCAATGTGACGCAGGGTATATTTTTTAATTAAATCAGAAAGTTACCACATGTCCAACTTCACTACTTAAAGTAGATATAAAGAAAGTTGCCTTGATGTCACATCGCATTTAGGACGTTTAAGGGCTAATTCCTCCACAGTGGCGACAAGCTGCTGTTTGTGTACATATGGAACAGATTCTGCTGATGTTATTTTTGGCTACGCTTCAGGAAGGAATCATTAAAATGCAGAGTTAATGATCAAAACCGTACTTGGATTAGCGTTTAAAGTAGCACTGTTCAGTGCTGTAGTTAGGCAAACCTATAAGGAATATAAAGATGCTGTTTCTGTATCCTACATATCCTTTTAAGTAACGGATAGAGACACGTTTTGAGGAAGAAAAAGCTCCTTGTTCCCTAACTTCATAATTGTTTTGGACACTGCCTGACAGATTGCTTCTGCGGGGATCGCAAGGGTAATCAGCTCTTCCAAAGCGCTAAATAAATACATGAATTCCCACAGTACAGTAGTAGTACATTTTAATATTAAAGCAACAATAGTGGCAGCGTTATAGCAACCAAATGTGACGGATTTCTGTAGTCTAATCCTTCTTAAGTGTAATGCTCTTGGGGTTGTTCTTTGGAAAGCAATTTGAATGGTTTGCCAGTTCCTTCAAGTCTAAAAAGAAAAATCTTTTTTTTTTACTCAGTAAGAACAAAAATACATTCATGGGATTACATTCAGCCTTTTATCCTGCTTATTTGTGTTTTAAATTAAGTTCAGAAACAAGGCAGTTAACCAACATAAAGTTGTAAAAATCACTGAGCAGCAACGTTAAATAATCTAAGTTCTGTAAGATAATATTCATTGCATACATATCTGTTCTAAGCTCACGTGTCTTAGAAGCTTCCAAGTACTAATAGATAATATTCTTCTCAGAAAGAAACTGTAACCAGAGTTTTGAAACCACTCTTTTGCCGTGTTCAGCAGAGTCTCCATGAAAGCAAGATGTACAATGGATCAGTCCCTCTTTCCGGCATGTACTGTATATGACCAGAAAGACCTTCAAATAGTCTCAGAAGGAAAGATAAAGCAAAATACTGCAGACAACCCATTGTTTTGCCAGGACAGACAAAGCAGCAGCATCCTACAAAGAATTGCCACATATTTCATAAACTGTGCTTGTTAAATGAAGTGTGCTTGTAAAAGTGGCCAAGAAAAATAAAATGTTTTTATTTATCCTTTACTGACGACAGATAATCTGCTAAAGAACAGTAATAAATCTTGTTTATAACTTTCGGTGCTAAAACCTTTGTTGATAACAAGGTTAAACCTCTTTTGTTTCTATATTAGGGAGTGATTAGTGCTGCTTGTGCACTCTTTCATTCTCTCTAAGAGTAGGGGAAAAAAACAAAAACTTGTCAAGTGACCTCTGTAGCGGTCACACCAATCACAAACAGCAGGATTACAGTCGCTGATAGTGACTGAGGTTGTGGTTTGCAGCTGAGCGAATTCATCAGGAAGAGTCAAGGTACATTTTATTCATCAAGAGTCCTCCTCCAATCAAAGTCAACAGCAAGCCAATTGGTGTTGCAGGTCCCTCAGATAGTCCTATAGTCACAGGGCAAGGTCCTTCTGTTCCCAGTGTCCAATGGACATTTAATGTAAACCATTTATTCCCAACAATTGCACGTAGCATTTGATGTACACTCTTCATTCACAACATAACCAAGTTACACAGTGTACAGTCAATTATTCCCGAGTTACACCCTATGTTACTACATTCCCTAATAACATGTACTGCAGTGCACCTGTTTTATCCGAACAACACAGAAAGTAGACATCTTGGTCCCCACATTGTCGTAGAAACATCCAACCTCTGGTTTTTGTTGCCAACTATGCCTGGACAATATCTATTGTACAGTCCTTGTTTCGAACCACGACTGAGCCACTTGCTGGTCATACTCTTGGTTTCTCACATTTTTACGCAACATGTCAGGAGTACAATCCCCGTTAAAAGTAGTGACCAAGCAATATGTACTCTGCATTCGTTGTTCCCAACCCAACTCAACATTTAGTGTGCAACCCTTGTTTTCTAAGGATGACAGTGTTGGCGTTAACGCACTTTTTGTGTCTTTTTACGCATTGAAATCAGAAAGGACGCGCTTTTTCAGAAGTCCGCACGTCCCCCTGAGCACTTTTTCAGCAAATGACTCACTTATGAAGATGGAAACATGTTTTGCACAGTGTTGTTTTTGACAACCATCTTACATTTAGTCTTAGTCTTTTGAACTAAAATGCTTATTAGTTTTAGTCACTTTTATATGTGATAGTTTTAGTCCAGTTTTAGCCGACGAAAACTCAAAAGGGTTTTAGTCTAGTTTTAGTCGATGAAAAGTCAAAAAGGTTTTAGTCTAGTTTTAGTCCAAAAAAAAAGAATAGAAAGTATAATATAAGTATATAAGTATAGTCTTTTAACAAATTAATTTAGGTCAATAAGTATTGGAGATTGCTGTTGGGCAGCGTCACACATAAGTTGTGAAAATAGCAGCAGATCTATAAGTTCAACCCATTGTAAGCTTGCAGATCTGGGGCCGTACTTATCAAGCTTCTTAGAGTGCCATTTTACACTTAAGCCCTGAGAATTTGCGAAATTTAGTCCTACTCTCAAACTTAAGAATAAAGGCTTTTTATCAACGTTCTTAAGTCTAAGAATCACTCCTACTCTCCACGATATTTAAGAGACCTTCAGAGGTGTCTTAAGTGGTTAGGAGTTGCCAGCAGGGGATGGCACTGAGGCGAGAGAGACGTGCGCGAACGTTCAGGGAACGGAACAATGTTTTTTTTTTTTGATGACGAGCAGCTGATCAAACGGTATCGTTTAGACAGAGCGCATATTATTTTTGTCACAGATTTAATACTTTTACATTCCTTGTTGATTTCTGCATGTGTCTGCAGTGGGCTAGTATATATAGAGCCACCTACACCAGTTTCAAATTAGTTGCCTAATTAATGAATTGGAAAGAAAATGTTATGACAGTAGCGTATGTGTGTGGCCGTGAGGTGAGTGACGTCAGTGAGTGTGTGGGCGATAGAAGAGAGGGAGCGGTAGCGTGAGTGCCGGCGGGGACTAGTTTGTTTTGTATTATTTTGCAGTTTATTGTCAAAATATACACTCCCATTGTCCACTTAAATATTTCCAAGATATTTCTTTATTCTTAGACAACGGATTCCCTTCCGTGATTGGTCATTTCTATGGACACAGAAATGACGTCACCTAAAATTCCGTTTACGGCACTTAGTAATGTCGTAATTCAGCTCTGAGTGTGACACTTAAGATTCAGTCATACACTTCGCTGAAAGTGTGAGTAAGGCGCTTGATAACTAACTTTTAAGTGCAGCTTTCAGCGAATAATTTATTTACTCTTAAGTCAACTCTTAGCAGACTTCTTAGGAGTAATTCTAAGAAGCTTGATAAGTACGGCCCCTGCTATTTTCACAAATAATAACAATTAAGGAATGGTTTTAGACATATAAGGTTTCCACCCAACAGCAAATTTCTGATCCAAGGATTGTGTATTACACACAGATAGTGGTAACAGTGGAATCAAAGTTCATTACTCCAAAAAAGCCAAAAAACAAAAACATTCTACTTCAGCAATTGTGGCTTTATTTCTCAGAATTTGTTAAAGTACAATGAACATAAACATGCCCAAAATATGAGTGATGGATGAGGAACACATATGCTCAACTTGGCCCTGTCTGCCAGTGCAATTACAACAGATATACAACCCTACTCTCTTTAATTTGTGCAAACCATGTAATAAAATAATCAATTAATTCTTGATTCCTTAATGGGGCTGCACAACGTCACTTGTGGCTTTTGGGCTAAAGCTAGCAGACTCTACGTATAACAGTAACTCGACCTGTTTAACATATCAAGTTACGTGCTGACAGAACGTACTCACAAAGAGATAACCACACTGTCACTGAATGTAAACATGGCTAAACATGCTGCTAAAGTAACACACACATAATGAATTGACGTTAGCGTAACAAAAGCTAACTTTAGCCTGAAGTTAGCAGCCCATTTGCGCCAGGAGTATGTGGAAAACGTACTAATGTATTAGCTAACTATGACATTTATCGATTATGTTAACAGCATTTGTAACTTACCTACGAAAAAATATCCTTGTGGCGAGCCTTAAGGTGCCGCTTAAGGTTGGTCCTATTTTTTCCGCATATTTTGTGGCCACATTTGTCACCGTCTTCCTTCACAATACACTCTGTTTTATCATCTGCTGGATTATATTTAAAATACACCCATATGTCGTCTCTACGTTTGCGACCACCGAGCCCCTGTGTTGAAACTGCCGCCGCCATCACGGTCCATTGCCTGATGAGTAACAACAGTCTGACGTGTTGAGCACGCTGTGCGCTGCACGCCAGTTGGTGGGCGTGGTTTTAATTGACACACACAATAAACAGAAATGTAATGCATTTTAAACGTCTGACAGATTACCCACAAACATTTCCGTCCGTTCTCGTCTCGTCAACGAAAACTCACACACGTCTCGTCATGTTTTCGTCATCAGAGAGACATGTTTATCTCGTCACCGTCTCGTTATCGTCATGAAAAAAAGTGGCATCAACGAAATGATTTCGTCATCGTCATCGTTGACGAAAACAACACTGGTTTTGCACGCCATTTAAACTGGCTAATAAAAAGAACACCTTTACGACCGGGTGCACTGATTTTCAATGATCCAGCTTCACCAGACACCAGGAAACATCATGTTACATCCTGCTTGTATGTCTGTGGTCGAGGAGCGCAGGGGAGACGTTCCCTCCAGGGCCGATATATTGTCGGGGGTAACACCATCCACTTTACCCGGCGGTGGGTCCCTACAGTTTCGCTCTTTGGTCGGAATGACGAGGCCGTCGATTTGTAACAACTCTTTATTTATGTTTTAACACACAGCTTATGGCCATCACAAAGCCAGAGATGAAATGCTAGAGGCATTGGGTGCCACTGTATTAAATGACATTGAAACTAACTTGCAAAATTCTAAGTTTGTTGGCATTATTTGCCATGAAAGTGTAGATGTGGCAGTTTTTACACATACAGGTGAAATTAATCAATTAAATGTGTCATATGCATGTATGCCCTGGCACAACGATTATCATCATTACATAACCAAAGCAAAACACTTTTATACTGAAATAAATACACCTACAATTTATTAAATAAAAATATAGTAAACATACAGGCAGCGGTAAAGTTTACATCCATGAAGGAAAGAAGAAAGTTAATGAATGTTTATAACTGAATACATTTGCATATACAGTACATAAAAATGTGTTTTCTTTTGTATTTTTTTTAATGAATTAACTAACGTTTATGACAACCTTTTTCCAAAACACGATATAGAATGTGAGATACAACAGGATAATGCATAAATATAACATTTGTTTTCAAAACGGTTACAAAAAGGTGGGACCCCAACAATTTACTGTGGGACCACATTTTAATGACCTGATGGGGTCTCTGGGACCCCATTTTGAAAATTCCTAGCGCCAACACTGGATGACTGGGATATATGTAGTACACACTCCTTGATTCCGTGATTCAGCGTGCCGGATGCCAGCTTGAGTGGCTGTGCGGTAGTATGTGCGTAAACCTTACCCGCTACCATCTTAAAGATCCACACTGGACAACATGCGGACAGTTCTGACTTTTTACTTGTTGTCTCGCGCTTTCGTTTCTCAATCTACAGACACAAATGTGATCCCTGGACAGTGTGAAGGGAGCAGATCAAGAAGCAACATTAAGTGTAATCTTTTTGTTTCCAACAGCAGCACACATAATTTATCGTACACTCGTTTTTTTTTTAGGTTTTGTCCTTATCAATCAACAGCCAATACTTGAAAAGTAACAAGCAGTATGAATGGTTAGCAGTGAAATAAATGACAAAGGGGACGTGCTACCTCACTGTCCAGTAATGTGGGCTTGCTATAGGTGGATTAACCAAGGTCCTCAACTGAGTGCTACAGATTGTCAGGATTTAGAGATTTGGTGGAGAGGGATTGACTGTAGTGCGTGTAGATCGGGGGTGGAGATTGAGAGCAGATGGCTGTGATTTGGGAACGATTATCCAGCCGGTATTGTCACTGATCTCCATCATCCTGTTTCAATTTCTCAGGAAGTGCAGCTCATCTCAGACAGAGGATCCAGCTGCCCCAATCCCTGGCAATGGACCCAGTTAATGGCAAGTATTAATGATACCTCGTCTCTTACTTCTACAGAGTCTTTACCCTCTCCCTGACCAGTAGTACCAACTTTGCCAGTTACTGACAAACTTTATAGTTATTACTCCTTAAGAATCTGCAGATAGAAGAGGGAAATAACTTAAACCTGCAGCAAGCAGTGCCTGTTGGAAGGCTAACAACATTCGTCTAAACCATCTGTCATGAGGGCATTTCAGGGCCCAGAGAAGTCCATTAACAGACAGTTTCTTATCAAATGCGCCTGTTTGTATAAAGCCTCGGTCTCAACATGGTCAACCAATCTTTCTCAGAAGTTGCATTTAAAACAAGGTTAATCCAGATGCTGCGTGAAAGAGGGCCCATTAAAGGCCTACTGAAACCCACTACTACCGACCACACAGTCTGATAGTTTATATATCAATGATGAAATCTTAACATTGCAACACATGCCAATACGGCCGGGTTAACTTATAAAGTGCCATTTTAAAATTCCCGCCACACTACCGATTGAAAAAGCCTTCGGAGGATGAGTATACGTGTGACGTCAATCATTGAACCGGAAGTATTGGTACTCCATTGAATACAATACAAAAAAGCTCTGTTTTGATTTCATAATTCCACAGTATTCTGGACATCTGTATTGGTGAATCTTTTGCAATTTGTTTAATGAACAATGGAGGCTGCAAAGAAGAACATTGTAGGTGGGATCGGTGTATAGCGGCGGCTGTAGCAACACAACAAGGATTACTCACTTGGATAGCAGACGCGCTAGCCGATGCTAACCGGCCACCGCACGGATGATCGGGTGAAGTCCTTCGTTGCGCCGTCAATTGCTGGAACGCAGGTGAGCACGGGTGTTGATGAGCTGGGCAGATGAGGGCTGGCTGGCGTAGGTGGAGCGCTAATGTTTTTATCATAGCTCTGTGAGGTCCGGTTGCTAAGTTGCTAAGTTAGCCTTAGCGTCATTAGCAACAGCATTGTTAAGCTTTGCCAGGCTGAGATCTATTAACCGTGTAGTTACATGTACATGGTTTAATACTATTGTTGATCTTCTGTCTATCCTTCCAGTCAGGGATTTATTTATTTTGTTTCTATCTGCATTTGAGACAGATGCTATCACGTTAGCTCGTAGCTATCACGTTAGCTCGTAGCTAATGCTAATGAGCTTCGTCGATGTATTGTCGTGGAGATACAAGTCACTGTTAATGTCCATTTCGGGTTCTCGACTCTTATTTTCAAGAGGATATAGTATCCGAGGTGGTTTAAAATACAAATCCGTGACCCACAATAGAAAAAGGAGAGAGTGTGGAATCCAATGAGCCAGCTTGTACCTACTGTAATTTCCGGACTATAAGCCGCTACTTTTTCCCCTCGTTCTGGTCCCTGCGGCTTATACAAGGGTGCGGCTTATATACTGCCTGTTCTTCTCCGACACCGACGAAGAGGATTTCGGTGGTTTTAGTACGCAGGAGGAAGACGATGACACAATGATTAAAGACTGACTTTTCATATACCGGTAGGCTGGTTATTTTGATAACGTACAGGCGAGCACTTTGTATTACTCTGCACCGTTGTATTATTTGTACTCTGCATGAATGCTGTTCGCCATGTCAAAGATGTGAAAGTTTGATTGAATGATTGAAAGATTTATTGTTAATAAATGGGACGCTTTGCGTTCCCAAACAGTCATCTCTGTCCCGACAATCCCCTCCGTGGTAGCAGGAACCCCTATATACTACGGTAATTACACATCAAAACCCTGCGGCTTATAGTCGGGTGCGGCTTATATATGGAGCAATCTGTATTTTCCCCTAAATTTAGCTGGTGCGGCTTATAGTCAGGTGCGGCTTATAGTCCGGAAATGACGGTAAGTTACGGTCAGAGCGAAAAAAAATATGTATTTCACTGCATTCTAGTCCGTCACTCTAACGTTCCTCGTCCACAAATCTTTCATCCTCGCTCAAATTAATGGGGTAATGGTCCGAATAGCTCTAGCTGCGTTGAAAACAATAGGAAATTATGAGGGAGTGAACAACTGACAACGTCATCACGCTACTTCCGGTACGGGCAAGGTTTTTTTTTATCAGAGACCAAAAGTTGCGAACTTTATCGAAGTTGTTCTATACTAAATCCTTTCAGCAAAAATATGGCAATATCGCAAAATGATCAAGTATGACACACAGAATGGATCTGCTATCCCCGTTTAAATAAAAAAAAATCATTTCAGTAGGCCTTTAATCTCAGTTAAGAGCTCCAGAAATGTTAACTTGGGACACTTTAAGAGATGCACACATGCAGTTTCACATGGACACTATGGGGTATAAATGCTTTTACCAAAACATGCAAAAGGAAAATATTTTTTTCCAATTCTGTTCCACTCAAGTGAGATTACTTTTAAAAGATGACACTTTCTTCACTTCTCAATTATTTTTGCATATGAATGTGCTTAAGCACAAATTCACTGAACGTGAGTGCTCATGTTTTATAGGAAGTGTAGGACTTTGAGCACCTGGTGTAATTTGCGTAGAGGTCATTCAGATGTAGTCGCACGTGCTACAGCAACACACTGCGACAGATTCCAGTCGGAAAATAAGTCACACTTAAATGCAAATGGTGGTAGTTTACAAACAGAATCCTCAATATAATTAAGAAAACATATTCACAGTTGTTATTCCCCGCTTTGATATGGTGTATAAGTCTGTGATGCTATAGTGCTAAAGTTATTTAATTGGACTTTATATCTTTGGAGGCTGGGTTGTATTGTCTGGTAAAGAATATATTTAATATAAATAACTGAGGATCTTAATATCAAATGAATAAAATGCATCTGGACTTGATCATTGAAGGAACTATTCCTCAGACTTCTGTGACAGAGGGTGTTAGAAGTGGGACAGTCCGCAATGAAGTCTTCCATGCTGTGCCAATTTGGAATCACCCTTAGGACAGATTATCCTCATATGAATGCGATAGAGGCATGTTCATATATAGGTTGAGAATACTAATCTTCAGAGTTCACTACAAATGGTGTCAGAGGTTGGCTCAAAAGCATCCATGAAATTCTCAGTTGGAATCACACTTGATGTCACTTGTGGTCACAATACAGCTTTTTCAAACCAACATAACCATGATCAAATCTATGTTGAGAGTGCTCATTGTCAGTGTTAACATAAAATGGTATCAGAAGATACATTACCAGCAGTAAAGTCAGTTGAAGTCATTCTAAGGGCCACTTTTTCAGAAAGCTAAGGACCAGGGGCCACACTTCTCCCTTAACTAATATTTTTATTTTGAGAACAAGCATCATTTGCATACATTTGTCACCCATTTTACAAAAAATATTCCTGTGTTGCAAAATAAAAGTGTTTACTGAAGTGGACTATGGCCTTTGGGGGGTTACAGTGTCATTGGAAGGATCAGCCAATGTGTTTACAGTGGTCCATGTTCCTCAATTCAACAGGAGTGACCGAGATTTCTTAACAAATCTGCTTCAAAAAAGTCAGTTTCTCTCGAGTTTTGAACTGGACTCGGGTTAGGTTTAATTTCCGGGCTGGATTTGGCCCACTGTGCAGCCTGTTGAATAGCCCATGTCTAGAGGTTTTTCAGCCCAATAAAACCAGGTTCTAATCTGGGTAGAGTTATAAGAAGTAAGAAGTGGGATGATTGGCCAATAGACCATCCATGGAAGGACTCTGGGGTCAAGTAACCTTGTTCTCTGGTGTCTTAGTTTTTTGTTCAATACATCGGTAAGGTTTTTATCCAGGTCCATTACGGCAGCCAGATATTATAGTCCCATATATCATAGTCCTGTTAACGGACCCTGCAAATGGTTCATTTTCAGTCTGACTCTTGAGACACTTGTACGGCGAGCATCTCGTCAATTTATCTTCACATTGCAAACAAGACTTGCAAATCTCACTCTAAATCGTTTATCAGGTGAGCAGATGCTTCAATTTATAAACCACCGGCAGCTTATTGTATTAGATCACGTCTTATCGTCACAATGAGATTATACGCCAAGTGAACGATAAAGGTGAAATTAAAAAGGGAAGTGAAGCTACATGTGTCACCTTGCCTCCAGTGTCTCTCTCGCCAGGTTCAGCAGGTGCAGAACCGTGTGACATTGATACTCTGTAGATTGGTGGAGTGTGAGTCAGCTTCCCACCTCAACACAGACCCCCTCTAACCATTTCATGCTTGTTCATTGCCTCTGGGGAGTGATGTGTGTGCGCGTTTCCGGGTGATAGGTCATCCACAAACACAAAATATTTGAATTTAGAGCAATCTGCATCTTTATAAGAATGAGTTATAGGATTGGTTAAATGCAATGCCCACAATTTAACTACACAATCACTGTGGTTGATGACATGTAGTGTGTCGTTTTACAATTTAAATTGTCTGCCATGACTTTGATTGCTTTTTATCATTAGTTAAGTTTTTTTTTTTTTCCAGAAGTTTCAAAAGTTTGTGCTACTTCAATGTCAGTTTGTTGGAGAAATGCCGAACCGCTCTGCTTGTGCACATATTGCTCTGAATGCCTTAACAAATTGTTTCAATGTCAACAACACAATTAATTTCTTCCATACTGACGACTTTAAGTAGACATGATTACGTGCTAAAAGCAAGGGTGCCTTTTGTGCTTTAGATTTAGTGGAGTGCACGCCGCCTGTGCTCAGCTTTTACAATGAGACAAAAAGGACAAGAACATTTCAAGCTGCTTTAATGGCTGACAATACGCTTCAAGGACACCTCAACGCTTTATACGCATTCAGATAAATAACATCGGCAGTGAAGCCAACCAACCCATTCCCAGTTGGAATTACCTTTCGATAGGCTACCTTTGTGGTCAGGCTTGCTGTGTTCCAGCTCAATAGACCAAGGTTCAAACATTGGTACAGAGTATAAGTCTTTAGAGTCTATAAGAAATGCTGTCAGAAGTGGGATTGTCAGCAGTGAATAGTTCAATCAATCAATCAATGTTTATTTATATAGCCCTAAATCACAAGTGTCTCAAAGGGCTGTACAAGCCACAACGACATCCTCGGTACAGAGCCCACATACGGGCAAGGAAAAGTCACCCCAGTGGGACGTCAATGTGAATGACTATGAGAAACCTTGGAGAGGACCGCATATGTGGGTAACCCCCCCCCCTCTAGGGGAGACCGAAAGCAATGGATGTCGAGTGGGTCTGACATAATATTGTGAAAGTCCAACACAACAGCGAAAGTCCAGTCCATGGTGGGGCCAGCAGGAACCATCCCGAGCGGAGACGGGTCAGCAGCGTAGAGATGTCCCCATCCGATGAACAGGCTAGCGGTCCACCCCGGAGCAGAGTAGAAAAGAAAAGAAAAGAAACGGCAGATCAATTGGTCTAAAAAGGGAGTCTATTTAAAGGCTAGAGTATACAAATGAGTTTTAAGATGAGACTTAAATGCTTCTACTGAGGTAGCATCTCTAACTTTTACCGGGAGGGCATTCCATAATATTGGAGCCCGAATAGAAAACGCTCTATAGCCCGCAGACTTTTTTGGGGCTCTGGGAATCACTAATAAGCCGGAGTTCTTTGAACACAGATTTCTTGCCGGGACATATGGTACAATACAATCGGCAAGATAGGCAGGAGCTTGACCGTGTAGTATTTTATACGTAAGTAGTAAAACCTTAAAGTCGCATCTTAGGTGCACAGGAAGCCAGTGCAAGTGAGCCAGTATAGGCGTAATATGATCAAACTTTCTTGTTTTTGTCAAAAGTCTAGCAGCCGCATTTTGTACCATCTGTAATCTTTTAATGCTAGACATAGGGAGGCCCGAAAATAAAACGTTACAGTAATCGAGACGAGATGTAACGAACGCATGGATAATGATCTCAGCATCGTTTGTGGACAAAATGGAACACATTTTAGCGATATTACGGAGATGAAAGAAGGCCGTTTTAGTAACACTCTTAATGTGTGACTCAAACGAGAGAGTTGGGTCGAAGATAATACCCAGATTCTTTACCGAGTCGCCTTGTTTAATTGTTTGGTTGTCAAATGTTAAGGTGGTATTATTAAATAGATGTCGGTGTTGAGCAGGACCGATAATCAGCATTTCCGTTTTCTTAGCGTTGAGTTGCAAAAAGTTAGCGGACATCCATTGTTTAATTTCATTAAGACACGCCTCCAGCTGACTACAATCCGGCGTGTTGGTCAGCTTTAGGGGCATGTAGAGTTGAGTGTCATCAGCATAACAGTGAAAGCTAACACCGTATTTGCGTATGATGTCACCTAGCGGCAGCATGTAAATACTAAAGAGTGCAGGGCCAAGAACCGAACCCTGGGGAACTCCGCACGTTACCTTAACATAGTCCGAGGTCACATTGTTATGGGAGACACACTGCATCCTGTCAGTAAGATAAGAGTTAAACCAAGACAAGGCTAAGTTTGTCGTCCCAATACGCGTTTTGATACGCTGTAATAAAATATTATGATCAACAGTATCGAAAGCGGCGCTAAGATCAAGAAGCAGCAACATAGATGAAGCATCAGAATCCATCGTTAGCAATAGATCATTAGTCATTTTTGCGAGGGCTGTCTCCGTAGAGTGATTTGCCCTGAAACCGGATTGAAAAGGTTCACAGAGATTGTTAGACGCTAAGTGTTCATTTAGCTGCTGTGCGACAATTTTTTCGAGGATTTTCGAGATAAACGGAAGGTGGGACACTGGCCGGTAGTTCACCATGAGGTCAGGATCGAGGTTAGGTCTTTTGAGTAGAGGATGAATAACCGCTTTTTTGAATGCTAGGGGAACAGTACCAGAGGAAAGTGATAAGTTTATAATATTTAACACTGATGGACCTAATAAAACAAAAAGCTCCTTGATAAGTTTCCCAGGAATTGGGTCAAGTAAACATGTTTGTTTTGTCCCATTTACACATTTTAACAATTCCTCCAATGTTATTTCATCAAAGAGGGAGAAACTATTTTGGAGGGCAGTGTCCGTCGTATATACAGTTGTATCTGTGTTAATAGAACCCAGTTGTAGCTGAGATGCATTGTCTTTAATCTCTTTTCTAATGACTTCAATTTTCTTATTAAAGAAATTCATAAAGTCATCTGCTGAGTGGGTGGAGCTACTGGGAGGAGTCCCTTGTTGGGTTAGCGATGCTACTGTACTAAACAAAAATTTAGGATCATTTTTGTTGAGGTGGATGAGATTTGAGTAATATTTAGCTTTAGCTGAGGTAAGCATGCGTTTATAAGTTATTAAACTATCACTCCATGCTTGATGGAAAACCTCAAGTTTAGTCGCACGCCATTTGCGTTCCAGCTTTCTACATGATAATTTCTGGGCTTTAGTTTCTTCTGTAAACCATGGGGTACGCCTTTTAGGGGCCCTTTTTAGCTTTAGCGGTGCTACACTATCAATGGTGTCACGCAGGGCGTCGTTAAAGTTGTTAGTGAGGTTATCAATAGAGCCCACATAATTTGGGAATGGTGCCATTACCGAAGGCAGTAGGTCAGTAAGAGTCGTCGTTGTGGCAGCATTAATGTTGCGGCTGCTATAGTAGTTATTATTATTATTATTAGTTTGTTGACAATGAGTCAGAACTTCGAATTTTATAAGGTAATGATCGGACAATACTTCAGTGTACGGGAGTATCGTAACTTTGGAGGTGGTGACACCCCTGGCGAGCACTAGATCTATCGTATGACCGTTGCGATGCGTGGGTTCATTTATTATTTGTGTAAGACCACAGCTATCAATTATAGTCTGGAGCGCCACGCATGGAGGGTCCGATGGGGTATTCATATGGATGTTAAAGTCTCCCATTATGATTATATTGTCGGCATGCGTCACTAGATCAGCAACGAACTCTGAAAATTCATTGATAAAGTCCGAATAGGGCCCTGGGGGGCGGTAGATGACAGCCAGATGTAGAGGCAGCGGTGTGACAAACCTCACAGTAAGCACCTCAAACGAGTTATATTCATTATTTAGGTCCGAGGTAAGGCTAAAGTTTTTGTTGTATATTAGTGCAACACCCCCACCCCTTTTAATGGTATGGGCAATATGCGTTTCCGTATAGCCAGGAGGAGACGCCTCACCCAGGGCAAAAAATGTGTCTGGTTTGAGCCAGGTCTCGGCTAGACCAACTACATCAAGATTGTTGTCTCTAATGACTTCATTAACTAATAACGTTTTGGAAGACAATGACCTTATGTTTAAAAAGCCCATATTATAGGTAGTGGGCTGTTTTGAGGAGTTTTTGTTGAAAGTATCCGTAGTAGCAATATTAATAATGTTACGTTTATTATGCGTAGTGCACTTTAAATAATTTCGACCATATCTAGGAATTGATATGACAGGAATTTTTAGATTGTTTGCCACCTCAGTAAAATGCATGTCCACCTCTGACGCAGAAAAAACATTATGTGAGTTGTATATTATTCTAAGAGAATTGCTATGTGTGCAGGGATTATCCAGCCTGGCGCTGGCTAGTTCTAGCTTAACAGACTCCTTATTAGCGCTTCTTTGTGGATTAGCCTTTAGCTTTTTCGTTAGCCCCGCTAACAACAACGCCTTTAGCTTTGTTGTTAGCCCCGCCCGACACCCCCGCTTCTGCTTCCGAGCGCACTGCTTACGTCTCTTTCCTTGACGGTCTCCGCTGGTAGTGGACGCCGCTGCTTCAAAGGCCACTGCTGGATGTAGCTCGCGACGAATTCCCAAGCTAGCGAGTAGGTCCACCGTACACGCATCTTTCAGCCCAAAATGGCCCGATCTCTCCACATCCAGAATCGTAAGTCGGTCGTAAGTGATCACGGAGTGAACACGCTGTGAGCCAGCCATGAAATTGACTGAATTGAGGGGTATTTTAGCCAAATCGGTCTACACTTCCAGGAGCGCTCGCAAGAAGCTGCCGCCATGAAGCGCCGCCATCTTGGAAAAAGTTAGTTAATGTCTAATCGGAGTCTAAAGTGGGATGATTTGAGTCCATCCAATGCGTATTAAGTATAAACCCGAGCAAAAAGGGATGCAATACTACTTTATAATATGTTGTCTTAATGCTAAACAAAATATACATGTTTAACCAAAGTTAGTATGTATATATACAGTCATGGTCAAAAGTTGACATACACTTGTGAAGGACAATGTCATGGCTGTCTTGTGTTTCCAATCATTTCTACAACTCTTATTTTTTGTGATAGAGTGATTGAAGCACATACTTGTTATTCACAAAAAACATTCATGAAGTTTGGTTCTTTTATGAATTTATTATGGGTCTACTGAAAATGTGACTAAATCTGCTGGGTCAAAAGTATACATACAGCAATGTTAATATTTGGTTACATGTCCCTTGGCAAGTTTCACTGCAATAAGGCACTTTTTGTAGCCATCCACAAGCTTCTGGCAAACTGCTGGTTTAATTTTTGACCACTCCTCTTGACAAAATTGGTGCAGTTCAGCTAAATTTGTTGGTTTTCTGGCATGGACTTGTTTCTTCAGCATTGCCCACATGTTTAAGTCAGGACTTTGGGAAGGCCATTCTAAAACCTTAATTGTAGCCTGATTTAGCCATTTCTTTACCACTTTTGATGTGTGATTGGGGTCATTGTCCTGTTGGAACACCCAACTGCGCCCAAGACCAAACCTCCAGGCTGATAATTTTAGGTTGTCCTGAAGAGTTTGGAGGTAATCCTCCTTTTTTAGAGTGTCCACCCTGAGATCGGTAGGTTGCAAGTTCAAACAGAGTCATACCAAAGACTATAAAAATGGGACCCATTACCTCCCTGCTTGGCACTTAGCATCAAGGGTTGGAATTGGGGGTTAAATCACCAAAAATTACTCCCGGTCGTGGCCACCGCTGCTCCTCACTGCTGCTCACTGCTGCTCACTGCTCCCCTCACCTCCCAGGGGGTGATCAAGGGTGATGGGTCAAATGCAGAGAATTATTTTGCCACACCTCGTGTGTGTGTGACAATCATTGGTACTTTAGCTTTTTAACTGAACTTTTTCATTGTCCTATTTACTATCTGTAAAGCACCAGTTCCATTGGCAGCAAAACAGGCCCAGAGCATAATACTACCACCACTATGCTTGACGGTAGGAATTGTGTACCTGGGACCAAACATATTGCTGTGTATTGAGGCCAAACAGCTCAATTGGACATCAAATGGACAAAGAGAAGACCTTCTGGAGAAAAGTTCTATGGTCAGATGAAACAAAAATGCTGTATGTATACTTTTGACCCAGCAGATTTGGTCACATTTTCAGTTGACCCATAATAAATTCATAAAAGAACCAAAATTCATGAATGTTTTTTTGTGACAAACAAGTATGTGCTCCAATCACTCTATCACACAAAAATAAGAGTTGTAGAAATTATTGGAAACTCAAGACAGCCATGACATTATGTTCTTTACAAGTGTATGTAAACTTTTGACCACGCCTGTATATATCCTGTATACATTTGAGAGGAATTCCAACTTTAGGCATACTAGTGAGGGCTCACACTGTGATGAATATAGTATTTACTTTATGGAGAAAACATTTTTGGCTGGTGCCTTGGGAGCTAATTGAGTGCTCCGACAATGCAATGCTTGGCTGGTTCACATTCACACGAGGGTAGGAAATTCAATTTTTGTTGCAGGTTGACAGCACACAAGGCCAAATTTAAGCGGCGGGGGGAGGCATGGCAGGATTTAAGAGTTTTAAGCTGGATCTATGTCTTGCTCAGCTGGTAATGTTTTCGAACAGAGGTGCAAATGTCTTGTTTTATTGACCAGCGACAGTGTGGAAGCTCTACAACTGTTATGGCTACATTAGAATGGTCTAGAAAAGACAAAGCCCGTGATATTTCGGTTAAAATGGTCCACATTGGAACATGTCTTATCAAACATGAGTCATTTTCCTTTATTTTAGTTTTATTAAACATAGTTTAGCCCTATTTTAAAGCACATAAAACATTGCCTCTGTAGTTAAATACAGTTTGTATGATGGCCACACACTGACTGCAATCCAGTTATCACAGGATACTGCAAAATTCAGGCTTTTGGGAGTTTTTTGCCATTAGTGTCCAATAATACATTACCACCAAGGCCATAACCTCCTGAATAATAGAGAGCACACAGACAGAAAACACTGTAAATGGCTAAAGGAAGTAACTTTTAATCAGTAATGATGGCAACATCAGGACCTCTAAGCACTATAAAATAATAAAATAGGTAAATAACAGGAAAACAAACATACTTCTAAGTTAAATGAGGTGAAGAAGGAAGCCACTCACTGTCTCAATGAAGGACTTTTACTAAACACATCTCGTATTCTCAAGATGCTTCTCGCCTTTGCGTGAGTGTGCATATTTGTCCGTGTGTTGCTGATTAGCGTAATAAAGCGCCCGTCTTGTTGTGACTTGACCTTTCGCTCCTCTGTCCACCGAACAGTGACTTCCCTGTACTTAAGGACCAACTCATTTGCAAGCTCCTGTTGTCTAATTGGACGTATAATTAATTCCCTTACCTTGAGCTAATTGGAAAGATTTCTAATTAAACTTCTAAATGCTAAGTTCTCAAGGCGCGATTGTAAGACAAGTGCACACTGATTAATTGGTGCTATCCGAGCTATTGCCAATTACATGCAGGTGGTGTCCAATTAAAGTATTGCTTATATTTGCTTTGTCGCTGCATTAAACACGAAATTCAACATTTTGATATGCAAAAATTACAATGCATTTAACCAGTTGATATTATTTTAACCCCATTAATCACAATTATTTGGTGTCCCTTCTTCAAAAAAAATCATATTAAAATAATAGTGATAATAATAAGTATGTTTTTCTTTTCATTTATCTTTGTGTTTAATACTGCCTGAGCTTTGCACTCTTAAGTGCTGCACGGTTGTTTACTTTTGTATGTGGCATTACTGAATAAGTAGAAACATCACGCAGGGAAGCATGCGGCTACGGCTGAAAGTGGAATTTGCGTGACGGCTGTGGAGATGTTTCTATAGAGTCACTCATGTCGGCTTTAGTGATTTATTTTTATTTTTTATTGCCACTCATACAGGCAGAGGCTTAGACGTTTTGATTTTGTTTTTGATACTTGAACGTGAAGTGTTTTGCCGCACTGGTATAAAAGACTTGGTTATTGCATTGAATATGTTTACAACGGCTGAAAGAAATCTAAACAACATTGGGGAAAAAAAGGAGCTCTCACATTCAAATGCCACTTCCACCATATGACCCCCTCCCACTGCATGTCTGCACTTTGTATGATGCAGCGTGTGTGAGTTTGTGAGTGTGTATCGCAAGCGGCAGAGGGTCGCAGCTTGTGCCACTGGTCCAAACCTTGACCCAGCAACAACATTTGGGTCGGTCGCAGTCATAGAGGATTGCTCTTTATGCCTGTCTTGATGATGCAGTTTAGACCAGAGTCAATGGCCCAAAGACAACTGAAGAGCCAACACTTACAAGCCCAAGTATGTTCACATGCACATTTGGTACGGCTGCTTCAATTAAAGAAACACACATTGCCATTAGATTAGATGTTTGATTACGTTTATCATTTGTGTTGTGTCAATTACATCTTACTAATAGATTTATAGTTGTCGCTGCAGAGAATGTTTGTGAGCAGATGACAGGTTCCAGTTTTGGATAAAAGATTAGATAGCTGAAAATGGGTCAACAATAGCATTTCCATCTTTAAATTTGAACAAAGATTTACTTAAACTCAAAATGTTATTACGATTGTTAAAACAGTAACTTTTTTAATCTACATATAAGATTAGCAAAACAATAACAATCAATAGCATATATGATATAACTATGAAATATATATTGTTTTTATTAGAGAGATAAACTGTTGTATTATAAATTATTATTAACATCATTATTGGTATTTGTATTGTTAATATGCAGTATAATATATTAAATATATATATATATATATGTATATATATATATATATATATATATATGTATATATATATATATATATATATATATATATATATATATATATATATATATATATATATATATATATATATATATATATATTAATAATTATCATTTTATTACACATTACACAATAGTTACTGTTCTAGTTACGTTTTAATATCATAAAATAGTATGAATAATATCAATAGTTATATATCAATAATAGTAATAATAGTAGTGGTGTATATTAGTAATACTACCAATGTCAACATTAATAATAGGCAGCATAACAATAGTGAAAACATCTACGTAAATAATAATTAGCAGTAGTTTTATATATTGAAATTATTATATATATATATTATTGTTAATAATGATTTATAAATAATCATATAATATATTATATGACAACATTTACACTATATTAGTAGTACCATTACATAGCTAATTAGTATTATAAGTAATATTATAGTGTGGTGGAAGGTCTGAATGTTAAACAACAACAAAAGTGAATTTAGTACAAAAGTTTTATTTACCCATAATCAAATGGTACAAGGTTGGATTGAATTGTCGTGCACACGGACAGTTTTCCCCGGGAGCGCCCCTCAGCATGCAATGAAAAAAAAGCTCCAGACTTGGTCATTTTATGTGTTTTCCTCATGCGTCAAGGTCCCGTTGTTTTGGACCTGTTTATTCTGCAACCTCCTTGAATCCTTTAGCCATAACAAACAATCAAAACATTTTGTAGAACGGTCAGGCCGACCATATATTCAACTCTAACCCACATATGCTCCTTCAATTGCACAGAATAGAAAAAAGAGAAATGAGCAGACATTCTTAATGCTTCTCGACCTCGCTCTCTTTTCGGACTTTGACAGACACAAAATATGGTACAAAGGTCAGAAATGCCACCACAATAGTATGATGTATAATACAAATACTGATAGTAATTTCAATATAATCTGTATAATATACATCTTATGGATGTTTTATTATGATCTAAAGTATTATCATCACTACTTCCAGTACTTTCTGTTGTTTGCTGCCTCTTGGTATTGTTGACTGATGTTGACAAATAAAAGCCACAGAGAGTCGTGTGTGTGTGTGGAGGAAGATAAAAACAAGGGTGTTCTTTAAAGGCGGGGGTTACAAGACTCCCGAGACCACCCGCAGATGTCTCATTGTCATCAACATGGAGGCTCGCCTTTGATGATAGTCCTCCTTCTGCCCCCACTGTTTGCTCTCATGTACGGGAGCAACAACGTTCTGCTTCCCAGCCCGATTAGAAGACCCCCTGATTATTTTCTTCTATTCCCCTTGAAAGCAACACATCTGACAAAAGTCATATTTTCACCAACATATATACAAATATATATATATATATATATATATATATATATATATATATATATATATATATATATATATATATATATATATATATATATATATATATATATATATATATATATATATATATATATATTTTTTTTTTCTAAAGATGGACTACTTTGAACCTATTAGGTACGCTATTTTGTTCGGTCACGGTAATTATTCACAAGGCTAAGCGCAGGTTTAAAAATTTGCATGAAAACGTGAGGGAGGGAGCAGAGTTTTACTTTGTGCTTGATAAGAGAGAAATTAGCTGGTAGGCATCACAGCGCTGTGCTCAACTCAGTGTCCCGCTTAATGACTCTTAATTCTGTGAGCGCCTTTTCTCCCTACTGTGATGCTGTGCAATTATCATTTAATGCTAGAGGTGCTATACAGGCAGCTCCTGCCTAGCAGAGAGACAATGGAGCTTGTACAGGTGATGATCATTTCAGTAT